>NC_068363.1:94939878-95158217 GCF_020536995.1 Dreissena polymorpha
AACAAGAGAATTCTCGTCGGACGGAGTTTGAGTATGGCTCAAAATTCAAAGTTGTGCGTTTCCACTAACCTGACCGACTGTATTTTGTCTTCCGATCCTAAACTTTTGTTGGTTTTCCAGGCTGAAATTTGGATCATTTTTTTTTCTGAAGTCGATCCTATTCACTGAATGCATTATAAGGTTGGCAATAAGTTTTTCTGCATGTGATCATAGTCGCAAAAAAACTAACATCGTAATAAATATAGATTGGGAAGATTTCTGCATATCATTTCATATTTTGATTTAAAACGGTTCATTTTAAAAGAAATAACGAAAACAAAAAGTTTAACCGACCTACCTTTCTAATCTGTTTGGCGGTGTTAGTGAAAACAAATGGTATTTTCGTTTAACCCTTTTAGCGCTGGAGCCGAATTTTAAAGGCCTTTGCAAACAGTTTGGATCCAGATGAGACGCCTCAGAACGTGGCGTCTCATCAGGATCCAAGTGGTTTGCTATTCTGATAGTATTCTTTTAAAACAAATCGAAGAAAATGCTAATTTTAGAAATTCAGCAGACGACATTTTAGCAGACGAAAAATTTCCCAGCATGCAAAGGGTTAAGCCTAATGCGTCAATGCTGGTGACTTATTTCAGCTGGAAGATCTTAAATGTTGCAGGTTGGTTCGGGGCAAAACATTGGTCAACAAGGAAAATAGGAAATTTTTTTTATCTAGAAATGTCCTTAATCGGTCAGGTACTAATCACGTAGGTCTGAATATGAAATCGAATATTTCCATTCAGGAAATTGGATGTCAAATTTCGTGTTTCCTTTCGACATGGTTTTGCGGTTTGAAAACAATAATAACTTTATCCAAGCTGGTTGGAAAAGATTGCAGAGGATTAAAGGTAAAGTAGAAACATTCATATTTAAAATACGGACTTGACATTATCTTTTGATTTTGATTATAGTGCATGTGGCCACAATAAATAACTATTAAAACTTATTTGAAAGCAATTATAGAACGATGAACACCATCGAATGCAGACAACAGTATTGTACATGAAAAAGTGTAAGCATAATTATAACATTAAACATAAATATACAAATGGGCATATGAACATTTTTAATGTAATGGACAAGAAAACTACTCGTTGTTAACATATTGCACGCGAAAGTAATTAAAACCCATTAGGAATAAATTTGCAGTACAAACTTGTTTATACATATTGAATTTTATCGCATCAATTAATGACTCAATAATGTAAGTACTATAAGTTGTGTATGTATACAATTGTAATCTACCGTTCCTTCGGGATATATATATATATATATATATATATATATATATATATATATATATATATATATATATATATATATAATGGCTTTTCCTCGGGCTTTCCTTAGCCGTTTGATTTGATAAACAAATAATATAAATTTCCTCTTTACAAGCCGGTTTCGTATGCCCTGTGCGACTTGGATCGCTTTGATCACTTGGGTGACTTGGGTCACCTCGGATGTCTTGAATGACTTGGGACACCTCGGGTGTCTTGGGTGACTTGGGTCATCTATGGTGTCTCGAGTGACTTGGGTCACCTAGGGTGTCTTGGGTGACTTGGGTCACCTAGGGTGTCTTGGGTGACTTGGGTCACCTAGGGTTTCTTGGGTGACCTGGGTCACCTCGGGTGTCCTGGGTGACTTGGGTCGACTTGGGTTGACTTGGGTTGACTTGGGTCGACTTGAGTCAACTTGGGTTGACTTGGATCACCTAGGGTGTCTTTAGATGACTTGGGTCACCCCGGGTGTCTTGGGTGACTTGGGTCACCTCGGGTGTCTTACACCTATAGCAACGAGTCTGCAGTGTCTCCCCTCTGCGTTACGCAAGGGAGACAATCAATGTCCCCCCTCTGCGTTATGCAAGGAAGACAATCGGTCACTGTAGCACAAACGCTAATAATTAGCTTAAACCACCCAGGTGACCTACGAGACCTGACACGTGCACTAACTGGAATGGAAACCTGTGACCCGGAATAATATATGAGTCCAAAGCTTACCCAGCAAGCAAAGGTATGTTATGCGCAAAGTTGCTTGGGTCACCCCCACTCAAAAAGCATCCGCAGTCACAGAGATGTCAGCTCAGGCTGACCTAAGAGACCAGAAACGTGCATTGTCTTATATTACCAATGGAAACCTGTGACCAGGACAAAGATATGAGTCTCTATTGATGCTACCCAGCAAGCTATGGTGTAATGCGCAAAGTTGCTTGGGTCACTTTCACTCAAAAGGCATCCAAATTCTCAGATAATTCCAATGGTATAAGGTCTTAAATTGCCGCAGCTTACTCAACAATGTGCTCTGATCGGCAATCGAACGCAGACTGACTGCTCCCGTGTGAATAAGAGATGTATTTACAGGTCCTCCAGCGTCATCACGACTACTTCATGTACAGACCTGCCCCTGTGACCTTTCAGGGGAGAAAATTAGGTCAGATTATACATCAGAGCACGATGGCCAATGAGGCCTTAATGTGCCTAGATGCTTTTGTTATGGATTATGTTGATTTTATTGTGTGTGGTTTGTTGTGTTTTTGTCTGGAGCGGAAAGAGATGAGTTTTAGTCTGTTGTTCGCGTCCGTCAGTCGTAGAGCAGGACAGCCACAAACAAGCACCGGTCTCCCCGTGATGTTTGTCTTTAGCTTGTTATTATTAGTTACTGTTTAAGCCTGGTTTTGTTATTATGAGATATTATGAGATAATGGTTTAGGACAATATCTGTTGGTTTGCCTCTTATTATAATGAATGTGCATTATTCTTTTTATCCCTAGATAAGCATTATCCTTATTGACATTAATGTTTATTTCTTATTATTGTGTGTTGTTTTTGTGCTCTCCGCCCCAAGAGAGGTGTTAGTGGGGGTTCGAGCGGGATACAGAAGACGCCCCGATTCCAGAGGCGCCCCTGGTTCTTTTAAGTGCCCGGTATACAGCACACATACACTGCTTAACGTCCCTTGCGGAGGACTAGACTGACTGCTCCCAGTAAAGCAGCGCTTTATATACTGATGGTTCACGTGAGCTCCTTGTTTAAGACATAACCCTACTATTTCCTGTAAACACAACCCTACCGTGTCAAGCAGTAATTATAGTATACTACTTCTACATTGTTCAGAACATATTGTGCATGTTTATAACCGACTTCTATTATTAAATCATTAAATTATGTACATGCAAATGCAATGATCAATCTACAATTCACGCAATATTTGCGTGGAACTAACTGAAAAATTAAAGACTTGCAAACGGGAAACGTACTTTCGTTTTGATGTAACCACTGTAAATGAACTCAATGAATAATGAACTTAACGGATAAAATATCGGTCAAAATCATCACACAATATGTCTCAAATTGAATTCACAAAGTAAGGTTATGACATTTTTAGTTTATTTGCGTGTGTAAAATAACGACGCTTTGTCGGGGTTTTTTTTCGATTACTTTCTATTTTTTAAACTCTTTTTGTTTTCTCAGAAGAATCCCTAATTTGAATAAGATAATGGTATTCCATTCCTATAGACAATCGTACATTGAGTTAAAGTTACCAACATGCATTATGATTGGTCCAGAAAATGTTCATTACTTAAACATGCGCAAAGTAGATTTTTAGATATTGTACTAAATGTTTACTGTTTACTACAGCTATGACAAGGGGTGAATGCAAAACACCTCATCAAAAGTCAGACAAAGAATGCTTTAAGATCAAGCACTTAAGAGTCCAGGCCTTCATTTAATGGGTGCAATTCAGCTTCCGTATTAGATAAATTTTAGGTTGTACTAAAATTTGTAACAATTCAATATCCACGCAAAAGGCAATTCTCCATTAACGCATCGTAAAATAGATTATCATCCCATTCTGCGAAAATTAATCACTTTTATAGGACTACTACAATGTAGGAATTTCGATCTTGTTAATTGAAAATGCATCCATTCTTAATAAGGCTATGCAAATGACAAACTTTTTAACGGTAGTTTAATAATAATTAAAATCTGGGGTTGTATAGTGAAATAGGCCTTGGTCTTTGAAATAGAGTCTTGTTGTATATTACATGTACTACACTATTTGCAAGTGAATCGAAAATCCCGGCGACGCCGTATAACCCAGTGATTGAGGGATTTTTTGTCCACCGCGATCTCGCCGACGGCTCCGAACCCAGCTCCGCTGTAGACTACGGAAGTCCGCGGATGGTTGGTGGCCTTTTCCGGATGGGGAAGCCCGAGCCTCGTCATTCGGGGAATGCCACCACCTGTTGGCGCTTCTTTTTCACTGTTTATTTATTTTCATATTTAATATTACTTATTATTTTTCACTGAGATTTAAGGACGTGACATTTTTATTTCAAAAACGTTCTATTATTTCACCTATTATTAATTCATTGATTTACTAACTGTACCCGATTTCATTTAAGTTATTTCAAGACTGTGATATATTTATACATGTGATATTGTGTGATTGTTTAACAACTGTGATAGATATTATACGTGCAGACGTGAAAGACTGTAAAATGCTACACGTGCAGACGTGAAAGACTGAAGTTTTATAGTGCTTTTAATTATCATTACGTGCAGACGTCAAAGACTGTGTTTTTATATCCGTGTTTTTATATCCCTGTTTAAGTCGTGTTTCAATTTAGTTTCTTCATCGGGTCCTGGGCAGCTATACTGCCCATTTTACGTTTGACTGAATAAAGTTTTATGAAAAAGAAAAAAAAAGTGATCGAGGGATTTATGTTAAGTCAGCTAAAGATGTACCTGTATATTAATATCTAAATATAAACTTGACAAAAACTGTAACATTGTCCGCTTTACAAGCACGGAACAGTATGAAATACACATATTTGAATGTACAATGTCTCTATTTAAAGGTAAATCCCCATATATTTCCAAGCTGTTTCTGCCCCGCTTCACATCGTGTGCATACATGCGCGTACATTTGAGATGTATTTTAAATACCATTAAGCATGTAAAAGTATTAGCAATTACAAAGTATGGTATCTGGATTACTATAAGAATATGATATAAAAAGTAAATCGCACTGATACTTGAGTATCAAAGAAATTGAAACTGGTGTGTAAAGTTCGTGCAATAACTATGATGTGTATTATCGCTTAGTAAGACGTTTTTCAAAATCAATACAATTTATAAATGACATAAGCGTAATGAATGCTGTACATTTGTTGTTCATTTGTTTTAACCCTTTTAGCGCTGGAAACGAATTTTAAAGGCCTTTGCAAACAGTTTGGATCCAGATGAGACGCCACAGAACGTGGCGTCTCATCAGGATCCAAACTGTTTGCTATTCTGATAGTATTCTTTGAAAAAAATCGAAGACAATGCTAATTTTTAGAAATTTAGCAGACGACATTTTAGCTGACGACAAATTTCCCAGCATGCAAAGGGTTAAGCTTTTGGTAAACTATTGAAATTCAAGAAGTAAAAGGCAACTAAAACAAAATTCGAACATAAGTATATGTTTATATACAGTTTTACATACACTCAATCATTGCAAGTCATGTTGACGGTTAGTTTTAAATACACGAACAAACAGGACAACTGTGTGTGTTTGTTTAATATTTGTCTTCGTAGAACACAACTTTTATGGGTATGCATATTTGTTTTCGAGATATTTTAACAAATAGGTATTTTAGATTAAAATATTAAATCGTGATTTTTAAAGGAATTTTGGAATGTTCTTTAATTAGGTTAAATGTGTGACATAAGTTTAAAACCGAAAATCGTATATACCACTACTTACTATTACAAAAAAGAAATGCCATTTACTGCAAAAAAACTGTTTTTTTTCCCAAGAAAATAGCGTGTTCTCAGCAGCTCACAACAGTCAGAACTGGCGTAGATTTCTGTATCGTCGTCCCTCATTTCCACCCAACGACCAGACTGGTCAAGGGGAATAATGATGATGATGATGATGATGATGATGATGATGATGATGATGATGATGGTGGTGATGGTGATGGTGATGGTGATGGTGATGATGATGATGATGATGATGATGATGATGGTGATGATGATGATGATGATGATGATGATGATGATGATACCGTTACATGGCTTATCCTTCCTTTTTCCGGAAATAAGGAAGTTTAATTGTTTTTTTGAAGTCAAATTAAATGGTGAATATGTTTAAAGTGACTTAGACCTAGGAGGATGGGATGATGTTATTGTGTTATATTCCTTGTACGCCTGCTTATCATTATTGCCATTGAATTGAAAGTCCCAGTAACAGCTTATAAACCAGTTATCGAGGGATTAATTTAAACTTGACTTCAGATGTATCTGCGTGGCAATATAGCTGAAATATTCTCCGCTTTAAAATCGCTGAAGTGTATGACAAACGTATGCATATCTTTAGAATGTTTCTATAAGAAGGTAAATCCCCTAATATTTACAAACTGTTTATTTCCCATATCATATTGTGTGCATTTGTGCGTGTAATTAAAACATGTAATTTAAAATCTATTAAACGTGTACATTATTTAACATTTATAAATGCTTCCTGGTTTATAACAAAACTTCGTATTTTAGTAAATCGCACTTATACTTGATAAACAAATAAATTCAAAGCAGTGTGCACATTTCGTGCAACAACTTTGAAGTTAACTATGTGTTTTATAGCCCAAAATTAACAACTGATATTAAATTGACAGAATGCTATTCATTTATTGTATTTATTTGTGAAGCCTTGGTTGAACTTTTCAATCATAAAAACAAGAAGAGAAATAAATACATAAGTTATTTGCAAAAAAAACATACGTTTTTTACAAGTCATATAACACTATTTTTTTCGAGTAATATTGACGGTTCGTTTTATTTTGCACATACTGATAAGCGTTTTGGTGTTCGTTTAACTGTTGTCTTCATAAAATCATACTGTTGTTGGTATTTTTGTATAAATAATTATATTCTTCTACATAATTCTAAAAACGGGTGTTAATAGATTTTAATATTGAATACAGATTTTAAAAGAATTCAGGAATGCATTCTCGATGGGTCAAATGTGTGAACTAAGTTATTAATCACAAACATATATATACATGTATATACAAGACGATCGTTGTATCTCTGTCTCAATAAAGCTTCAGTTCGGTTTCACATATTGTAACGCTACACAAGTCCTCACATTTCAAGAATCGCCGAGCATACATCATGCCACGTTCCTTGCAGTTGATACTGTCCGTTCTACAACTTCCACAATACCCGCACGTAAGTGTTGAACAATTGCCTTAAAATCGGTGGCATAAGTCTAATGTCCACCTTATCTTTCATCATCAATATGATCGGTTTCTGCAGCTGAAATGCCTTTTCCAGTTCGTAACAGCAAAACTGGCTTCGGCAAAAGTTGTCGGACAAAAATACCAAGACAATCAAGGACTCATTCGCACATCGCAGGAATTCGTTAAGAAGGAGACCTCCGCATCTACAATTTCTGTCCCCCGTTGCAATCAGGTTTCTGTTGATACCAGTTACCTGCTGAAGAGTTTGGTTGAGAGGTCCGTAAATTGAGTCATCCACAAATACTTCTTCTGCGCTTGAATAAATCAGTAACGCTGCAAATTTGACATCCGCTGCATCGTTCGCCAATAATTCTAAATTTGCCATCATTTTTTGTCTCCGTAAGTTTACTTTATTACGCCTTCGAAATATGCAAATAACTAACACAATGACAGTTAATGTCGCTGACGAGAATATGGATCCATATATTGTTAGGTCTTTTTTCAATTTAATAGATTTACACATGTTTCTAATACTGTTTAACCTGTCCAAATCGAGACGCTTATATTCTTTATAACCGTCAGTGCTTGCGACACATTGCAATAATGACGATTCTAGCAAACGAGCTTTTAAAGACAGTATACGTTCGACATCAGTCATGTCGCTGCATTCTGAACATTTAAAGTGATTGTCTCTCATATCAACCATAACGGCTGGCACGTTGCTAAGCGACATGATCGCTTGGTCGCTCAGCGTCTTGAACGTATTACCCCTCATGTCAAGGATTCGTAATTGGCTCAAATGCTTTGTTTCAAAAGACATGTCCTTTAATTTGTTAAACGATAGATCGATTTCAACTGAATTATGATTGTTGACAAACATGTTATTTGGTATGTCGTAAAATCCATTACTAGCCAATCGTATGATCGTTAGTTCTGTAAAAGTATTTAACAGGCTTTCAAATAGTGTTCTATGATTTTCTAACATTTTATGCAGTTTGTTTGAAGACAGGTTCAATTCTTTGAATTTCGTTAATGTTGCTATCGCTTTCGGATTTACGAATTCATTACGATTTTTCGATAAGTCAAGTAATTCAAGATCATTTAGCAAAGTCAAATTCAGTGAAATGTTGCATGTCTTCATGTTATTATATTTTGATAATACCTCTTATAATTTTGATTTAATATTCATATTTGATACAAAACTGACGGAGCCGCCATTTTCCACATTTAGTTCCTTGATATTACACATTCTATACGCAAAAAGAGTACGTGTGTTTGATACTAAAACTATTAATCCGTCGGGTTCGATTGTGTAGACAATATTTAGAAGGAATACATGCCGCTCTATATCCAAAAAGGAGCAAAGACGATCTTGATATGTTCCTTTTAAACTATAAGCTCTTGAAAGATCTAAAGTAGTCAAAGTCGGCATTGCCTCAACGGTTGTGGTTGGACGCATCGGTCACGGTGGACAAAATCTGTACCGGATAGATTTAATGTCTGTAACGCAACATCATCAGCTCGTAACTGCCTCAAGTTATACGACATGAAAACTGAAACTGATAAGTCAGCTTTTTTTAATTGTTCGCCCCCGTGCAGTATGATCTATTACAATATTTCCATCAATATGTTTTAGCCGAATGACATCACAAAGTGGCGAGTTTGCACTGTTTGCCAATGCATCTATGAGCCGTTTGTCAGTGTTACAATCTTCTACTTCGAGCAACCGGAGATAATTTAATCCACTAAACGCAATCATATCCACAACTAACATAAATTCCCCTTAAATGCGTAGTTCAGAAAAGGACATAAGGTGTTTAAAACACTCGGAATCCAGTGTAACGGAGCCTCTTGTCCTGTATATTTCGCCACGTAAAGTTAAATTGACTTTTTCTAATGCGTGAAATGATTTTCAACACAAGTGAGACCATCAATTTAACAGTTTATATCTTCACCACAAAAGTATGGCAAAATAATTAACAAGGCAGGTATTTCCTTAGTAATAGGCCAATTCTAAGAAGACACCCTAGCAACCCTGATTTGTTGGTATCTTTCCTATCAATCTGTTCAGTCATAACTTTTATAGAAAAATATTTAACCTTGGAAGTAATTTTAATGTTAATCATTTAATAAATAGTCTTATAGAATAATAAACACAAACATATCGTTTAAAAGCGAATATTTTCAGAATTAATGGCATTCATACCAAAGTTGCTAATTTTGTACATGAATTAAGTTTTTAGCCAAAATACAACATCTATGTGATAGAATGTTCAAAAGAAGCATAAATATCTCAAGTTTTATCATAAATAATAAAATATATCATAATTTCTAAAATAAGAGAGTGACGGAATTGATAAGAATGGATGAAACTATAGGAAAAAAGAATTATTACATGAACATAACTTTTGTATTGTATGTTTACTCCTTATATGTATTTAATTATCGCATAGTGGAAACTATATTGATTAAATTGGTTTACGTCATGTATTGAAGTTGGGAAAAAAAACATTTAATATAGACAATCCCAGAAATCGATACCTCCTGTATTACCCGCCCCTGAATACTCTGATTTGAAGATTTAAATAGTTTCTGTTATCGATCTGACAACCACATAATAGTTTGTTTGTTTTTTTTTAAATAAAAGTTATTACGTACTTAGTAGAAATAAAGTTCATCTGCATTCTTTAAGAGTAATAAAACACAGCATGGACATGGACCTATTTGTGTAGGTCCCTGGCATGAATAAGGTATTGATTATCATTTAACATGTTATTTAAAGGTGACGCGTGATATCTTATCTTAATAACGGTATCTACACATGTGCAGACATGTAGTGTCACGGGCAAACCCATAAACGCTATAAATCCACACTTGGAACATCGCCTCCCATTTAGCGAATTTGTTCGCGCCTTTATTGCTGATCGATGTTTTTTCAAGAGATTTATGTTGCTGTCATTAATAATCCGTAATAAACAAAGAAATAAATCACTTATTTTGGTTCGTGTTTTTATTTTTTAATCGTTAATTTAGACCGTATTAAGAAAATTAAATAAAGATATACGTTTAGGAAATCTAGACAACACAATGGGAACATATTTAAGTTTATTTAAGGCTCATTATTTTTCATGATGAACATTTCAATCGTGAATAAAGATGTTAGTAAGAAAATTTAATAAATAATGAAATCAGTTAAATTAATATTGAGAACAGCCGAAACAACGTTTATTTCAGGCAATAAACTTTGATTTTAAATGTGAAACGTAATTTAAATAAATATATAAGAAAGTTATAGACAAAAGCTGATATGTCCTTTGCAATAAAAAAGGTTGACGTGTCCTGACATCTTACACAGTTTCGCAAACGAATAACTCCGGTACTTGTTCATTTAAAATCACAAAATTCATTTCCGGCTAGATATTTTTCAGTGTTTTTTTATGGCAATTTCGGGGTCGATATTCGGCCCCATTCCTCTCAAAAAAGAGTATATATTTTCCCCTTATTTTGTAAAAAAAATCCCCTCCATATATTAATTTTTTTTTTAGAAAGAACTGTTTCATAATCATGATAAATATATCTCAAATTTATTTCATAAATAACTAACAAAGTATACAATTATAATTAATGCGATGTTTTATTATTATAAAGTGTTTAATTAAATTAGATTAGATTTTCCCAAATCGGTGGACTTTTCACATGAATTGCATTTTCTCCCAAATGGCCAGGAAAAGGCCTGACGTATCTATATTGTTTCAATATTTGTTGATAAAAACATTCCAATTTGGTCCATTTTATTGATAAAAAAATGCTCAAATTAGCCATTTAATCGATTTAAAAAACTCAATTAGACCCAAAATGGCTAAGAAAACTAACTGTGCATGAAGTCTGAAACTTATATTGAAATAAAACATTGATATATTTCAGAAAAAGGACAGAGACATTCTGCGGTGAATATTATATTCATACAAACACGTGTATTCATATAATACATATCATTACATATAAAATAGTGAATTTTTAATTTTCCTAAAAAACGACGCATTATTTCTCCTTTGGACGGGCCCCGACACCATTCCCCTATAAGTGAAAAAAACACTGTTTTTGCATTAGCTTTAGAGCGATTTTTAATAAAAGATTGCTAAAAGCCGCTTTAGTTTAAGACTTAACAAAAAACATAATTTTAATTTAAAAAAATCTCTACCTGAAATCTTACAGAGTTTCGCTAATCAATATTTCCGGATCAATTTTAGAATCACAAACTTCATTTCGGCTATAGATTTGTATATTACCTTTAAAATGACACTTACAATGGAAATATTAATAACGAAAAAGTAACTGTTTAGACAAACAAAGATATGTACTGTTAAATAAAAAAAGTCGCCCTCGGTCTTTAATCTTACAACGTTTCTTAATGAGTATCTCCGGAAAGTATAGAAAGTACGGCGGCATTAAATAAGAAATATTATAGGCTTAAACAAACGCAGATATCAATATAATGGTCTACCTTGACCTTTAATCTATCTCATTAATATCAAAGATCCATAAAAAAAATAGGTTTGAATGGATGTTTTCAGTCTTTGTATATTGATAGATCTTTGTAAATATCTCCAGTACTATTTACGCTAAAATCCCAACGTTTACTTCAGACTTTAGATATTTCTATACCTTTATAATTAGCTTTGAATAATTTTATTCCATAAAGAAATAATTAAATTTTATACAAAGGCATTACTGAAAGGTATGCTTAAAAATGCAAACTCGGCCTTAAACATTACGTGTTATCACTGAATATTGTTCCAGAGACACATATTCAATGAATCTATCGTGAATATTTTTTATTTAAGTTATATTGATTAACGATGTGATACATATCGACACTTGGTTTCATGTTTCACTTGTTTTCAATTCTACTGTGCGAAGTCATAAAGTACTGTTTATTGGAATAAAGCGGGTGTACACTATGATAACGGTGTAAGCTGCCTAATTCTTCAGTACCATTTTCAGTAGTGGGCGACGTAATAGCCAATATGGCGGCGGTAAATTTATCGATTCTAAGATTGTCTACAAATAGCTATCTATAAAGCAGAATAAAGTTGACAGTTTATTATTTATTGAAGTATAGATTGTTTCAATCTGTTGTTTTTAATTGAATAACAAGGTTTATTGAAATAACAACCAGCTTCTTTGCTGTCTTTTCCTCCTTAATTCCCATGGAATAATGCCTAATATGTATATAGTTTAGCAATTCTAAAATTGTTTTTACTTCAGGAGAAGAATTGGCTGCTGTTTTGGAGGCCATTTCGGATAGCAGGAAGTGGACATTTTGAATGGATTGTGGGATTTAACACGGACGTTAAAGTCTTAACGCTGCGTTAAGTAACGCTAGCGCTAAAACTTGCTTATCAACGTTAAGTTAACGGCTGATTAAATAACGCTGCGTAAGGGTACTTAACGGAGATAAAGCTTAACGGTAATGTTATATTAACGATGCTTTGAGCAACCGGGCTATATTTATTAGCAATATTTAACAGGATTATCTGGTATGTGCCAGGATGAACTGCTAGGTAGGAAGACCATGATAAGCTTAAGAGTGCTCCTAATTTCTCACTAGAATACTGACAAATGTATCAGCTTAGTATAGCATTTTTATACCCCCACAAACGAAGTTTAGGGGGGTATATTTCCCGTTAATATTGAAGTGAAGTTGTCGGTCTGTCGGTCGGTCCGTATTATGGTTTCCGCTCAATTACTTGAGTTTCGTTTGACGTGTCAACCTGAAAATTAGTAGGATAGTACATTGTATCAAACTCTTGCTTTGGATTGAGTTTGTGGTCCATCAAGTCAAGGTCTGTATTGGAACCCGTTGCGTGTTTTAAGTGTGCATGTTGTCCTAGTATTTTTCTTTTTGTTAGTTTTTTACTTTTGATACTGAATTTGCTCGCACATGTCGTTTGGAAGAAACCATTTTGTTTTCGTAAATTAAAACAATCATTCATAGCTATACAGTGTAAGTTGATTATGAATCTTACATTTATTTAGTTGTGTATTATTTTTTCTATCGATATCTTATCGCATTTCGATTAGAGTCTTCGCATTTCGTAATTTTTGTCAAAAAATGTTTCGTGCTCAATTGTTTCGTACCACTCCATATTTTGGTTTTTATGAATAATATGTTTATGTATTCACTTCGATACGTTAAAACACATTTAGTAGTATATATTTTTTTGAATATGATTAATTTTTTTTTTGTTAATTTTACAGATAATAAGAATTTTACCATTTAGTTAAAAGTTGAAACCATCAATACAGTTCATTATTTGTAACATTTTCATTTTATTGTCAAATTAGTAATTCAAGCTGTTGTGTATTTCAGCAATTTACCATCACATCACATCTCTTCGTATGAATAAATGGTTATGTGATGACAACCTTCGTTGTTCGTGTCAGTACAAGGTCACTTTGGCTAAAATGGTTTCCAATCAATATTTTCCATTTTTGTGTGTAGACAAAATGCAAAATATTTTGTGTCAGTGCGGCATATGGGGGTATTCGTCACATCTGTGACAAAGCTATAGTTGGTAATTAGTGTCGACTGGTCCAATTGTATTTGGTAGAGCCTGTTTTACTATGTGCCTTATACCACAAGATTTGGTGATTGAAATTACTTAGCCACAATCTGCCTGTATTTGTTTTTAAATGCAAGTTTGTTAATGAGAAAGTTGTTGATTGGTGCAGGACCCATTGTCATATTTTTCCTGCAAGCATAGAGGTTAGCATAAGAAACTGGTACATTTATCTTTTGATTATCCTCATATAAATATCATGTTGAAGGGTAACAGAAACATCTTTTTTAAACAATATTTCAAGCTTTAATATAAAACAATTCCATTAAATCTACTCATTGGTATGGACGCCATTTGACATACTCCCCCTGTATTTTACTAACATTTTAGTGCTATGTTTAAAAATTAAAACCCTTTCCTAGTTAACATCAAATTAATCAAAAGTTGTGTATGTTTCCATTTTGAGTTTTTCTATGTTCATACAAGAGAGTTTCTTATTTTAATCCCGTACCCAGTCCGGGGGCAGCTCCATTATCAGCCTGTTCCAACCCCAGGCATTCGGGGCATGGCCCATACTTTCCCATGTAGGCCATGATTCATGCCAGGAATTCAGGACTTAGATCCTCAAAGACCACTTTTGATATAAATCAGAAAATAAAATCTTGTTATTCTACGATTCTTTTTGCAAATGTCATGTTAAACACAGAATATTATACTTTGACAGTGTGTTTACAAATTAACATGTTTTAATAAATTATTAACCTTCTTTGGAACCCCAAATACTCTGCTTATTTTAAGTATTTTAGATTGCAACCTGTTAAAACCCCTGCATTGTCTAATGTATTCGGTAATATGCAACCCAAAACTAGGTGATTTCTCCACCGACACTATAGTAATTCATCATTGCACTATATACTTGCAGGTATGCCCGGATTGTCGCCCCTGGTGTCCCGCCCTCCTTGACACCCTGTAGTGGCCCATGCCCCACACATGAACCCTGCGTTCTTCCCTGCCGCACACAACGCAGTGCTGCCTCCACCGGTACGTCACACACAGGTTGTTACACATTTTATGTTTAAAGTCCAAAGTGGCGACCAGTGTGAAATGTCTGATAATGTACAGGTTGTGGGTGAACAAAACATGAGTAACTTCAAGTTGCTTAATGTTGTATCTGTACTAACACCTTGATTCAGCCTTTTAGTTTAAACTTTAAGTGTTATTTTAGCTTGATTGCATTTAGGCTTATGGAGACACTTTGTTTCCTGATAAAAACCAGTACTTAGTGTCAGTGGAGAAGATTGTAAAAATGGTCTTCGAGTGGGGTTTGAACCGAGGAGCTCCCGATTGTAATGCGGTACCAAAAATATTAAACCACTGCCACCAGAATAAGCCTTCTCAGAATGCAGATCAGCCTTACTGAATCAATAGTTTTTGTGATACATTATTTGATGCAAAAACAATATTATACATCAGCAAACAACTTCAAAAAAACTGTTGGTTGTTGTGATCCTGTTAGTAATCTCACCCCTTGTTTGGTTTCCTGAGAAGGTGTCGCATTTTCCCCCAACATTGGACCCTTATGGCTGCCCTCATCCAGTATTGGGCTACCAAGCACCAGATTCCTAAAGTTCTGAACGCAAGTCAGCAACAAGTATTTCTAGTAACTTGTTATGCCAAGTATTTATTGAGTTAATATATACAGATACCAAATTACTAAAAGATTTCTTGTTAAAGCAGACAAAATCAGCCACAGTTATTGAAGACAGATCAGCCTATGTGTAGATATTTGTTGTCTTTAAACCAAAAGGGAAACAAAATGAAATTTATATATTATATATTGAGGAGTGTGCATAACCTTAATTGTGCACTTCAAAGCATGGTTAATAAACAATGTCTTTGAGTACTTTTAAGTATGATTTATTTACACTGTTTTGGTAACATAAAAGAGACAACTGTTCTTTAAGACAGAACTTCATGACAGTATTGTGATGGTTAATGTGCTTACTGTGCATGTAGGAGCGAGTCTGCAGTGCCGACTCTCACGTAGCAGGAGTTCAAGGAGATGCCTGTGCAGGAAGATACTGACCATGCTGAACACTCCTTTGCAAAGGTAAAGTTAAAACTATTAAGAGGTGTAATTAAGACAGCACACTTGTATATTGGCGCCCATTTGACACCACATGTGTGCTAAATAATTGTTTTCGAAACTGTACAAAGATAATATATTCCTGTTAAGATTAATAGTATGTTTGAAAAAACTGTCCGCTTAGTATATTTGAAGATGTTTATTTATTGCACGCTATAGCTTGTTTTCTATTTAATATAACCATAACAAATATTTTATCTTCAATATATATTTTGAGTGTTTTGATAGGCTAGTTTAAGTTTGACAAACTAATTGCATTGTGTCATTTTTATAAAATTAAATCGCAGCGTCTAATGAAGTGATGCATTGTGAACAACTTGCAGGATATAACATGTTTACATAAATATTTATTAACTATTCTAACTTTAAAACATGGTGATAAAAAAGATCAGACACTCGCGTCATTTCATACAATAATTTTAACTCATCCAGGAAATTCATTGGTAAACATTGGTAAACAATAGTCAAATGTTTGTATTGTATGCAATGGCAATGCATGCCATAATTCTCATATTATACTGGTCCGCTTAAAGTCTGTTTGAAATTAATATTTTTAGATACTGGTCCCCAAAATGTTGTTAACTGGTATGTATACATACTGGTCCCTTTAAAAACTGTTCATAACTGGTATGTATAGATACTGGTTCCCTTAAAGTATGTTTTAAACTGGTATGTGTATGTACTGGTCCTGTTTAAGTCTTTTTCAACACTGGTTTGTTTATACTATCCCCTTAAAGTCTTTTTCAAATTTATATGTTTATATTCGGGTCCCCTTAAAGTCTTTTCCAAATTGGTTATTATATATACTGACCCCCAATTGTTAATTTTGGGAGAAATATTCAGGGATCATCAGCCCCACTTCCGACCTTTTTATGATATATTTTCCATAAAAACAGTGCCAAAGTTCCCCACTGTAGTATTCTTTTCATAAATGTATCAGTCAATATAATTTTTTGATGGATTAGATTCAATAGCTCAATGTTTCTAATCTTTAATAATTCAATTTAACGATTAAGTGTTATAAAACAATTTAAAGCTTTTAATATTTTGTTTTAAACCCTTTTTTTAAAAATCAACATGCTAATTTTTCCCACTCAATGTGCACTGATCTGCTTCCTAAAAAACCCAAAATAACCACTGTCCCCTAAAAGTCTGTTCAAAACTGGTTTGAATGTATAGTGGTCCCCTTAAAGTCTTTTCAAAACTGGTATGCATATATTCTGGTCCCCTTAAAGTCTTCAAAACTGATCTGAATATATACTGGTCCCCTTAAAGTCTGTTCAAAGCTTGTATGTATATGTTTACTGGTCCCCTTCAAGTATTTTCGAAATGTATGTATATATACTCAGTGTTTTTTAGGGCTAATTTGGGGGCAGAATTCAGCCCCATTCTGAAAAGGTTTATAATTTTCCCCTATAATGATTCAAAATTCCCCTCTCAATGTAAGCGTTATTTGGAAAATTTGAAAAAATGACATTTTTAAAACAAATTGACAAAGTAAGAGGAATCTTTGTATTATGTTCCAGGCTGTTTTAATAAAATTAAATTTCAGCATAATATAATGTAGCATTTGTAGCAAAGTATTTTGATTAATGGTTTACATGTATAAGCTTTTAACTAAGTATAATATAAACATGTTATCTTGCCCATCAACAAAAAAACAGTTTCTCAATTGTCTTAAAATTTCCCTTCTCAAATTCTGAAGGGTCAGCAACCTTTCCGAAAGGTGAAAAAACACTGATACTCTTCCCCTTAAACCACTGTTCGAAACTTGTATGTATAAACACTTAATCCCTTAAAAACTTTTTAAAAACTGGTCTGTATATATACTGGACCTCTTAAAGTCTGTTCAAAACTGCTATGTTTATATACTTGTCCCCTAAAAGTACATGCATGTTTAAACTTTAATTTGTCTATATGCTGTTCCACTTAAAGTAACTTGACACAAATTTCTGAAGGATGACAAGGAGAAGACCCTATCGGCCAAAAATGGGAGTGGCAGGAGTGGTAAAGATTGACCTGGTAGGTTTAGGTTAACACACATTTCTTTTAATTACAAATACATTCCAGGTGGTCATGCTTATACATAAAACACAAAAGTGGCTACTGAATTTTGCAAAGTTAAGAATCTTGTACACTATCATAAGCATACAACACAAACATCCAATTCTTGCGCGCGATCATCACCTCTACTTCCTATCAAAGCCCATAACCCTGGATCAACTTGTTCTGGACCCAGTTGCTCAAAACCTGGGTAAATTTAAACTCTGGGATATGTGTCGGATAAATTTAACCAAGGGTTATTTTTTTTGGTTAAGTGTTGTTGAATCATGTTGGTTAAATTTATCCAGCGTTTTGTCTGGATAAATTTAACCCTGGTCTAAAGGTTGGTTAAAATGTATCCATGTAAAAAAATGCCATCTTTGATTTCTAAGCGAGGAATTGCTGTTATTGTTTGCGAGCGATTTTAGTACTTATTTCACTGAGATTGAAAGATTTTTTTTATTTTAATAAGTGGATATAATAGCAGAGGTAATACTGTATTTAATAGTTTTGTATTTGAATGTGATATTTTGTATACTCGTCTTGTTTTTGAAGTGTACATATTTTGTCGGATTTCGGACGACACATACATTGAGTGTTGTGATTTCGTTAGAGTTCATCATATAACCAATATATTAAATGGTGATGTTTAGGTGTTAATACAAATAATTTAATTGTGGCTCGTTTTAATTTCTGTACCCCCTTTCAACTATAAGTAAAATTGAACTAGTGACAGTCACATATTTAAATTAATGTGTGTGTCTCAATCTGTTTTCATATGTTATGTTGTTACAGTTTCAGACTGCATCCAAAGTTTCATCGGTAACCATATGGGGAGCTACATATGATTCAGTGTGAGGTCCCTATATATACATACAAGGTAGCCTTCCTGCAGTTTTTCAGGCGCCAGATATGGTTGAGAATCAGGCAATTGCTGCTGTGGGAAGATTTGATTGGGATGTAACAAGCCAACCAATGAGATTGCCTATAAGGAGTACATCATATCATTACCACTAGGTAAATTTTATAAGGAAATTAATAAGTTATTGCTACATATATGTGTGTCACTGTGAGACCAATGTTTAGTTGAGCTGTTTGTTATGTTTAATAAGAGTGAAGTGTAACCTCAATGTTGTTATTGTCTTTCCATCTATCTGGAACATGTGTTTGTACTGGTTAATGTTTTTTTATAATGTTTACTTCTGATTGGAGACATATAGTGTTAAGCATTCTTTGCTTTAATAATATATTAAATGTAATTTGTTCAATATTTTAGAAAAAAAATGTAGAGGACTCTATGAATAAATGCATATACTTCACATTCCTTATTTCATCCGAAGAAGAATTAGTCAGAAACACTTCCATGTTGAATTTGTGACTATTTATTTGCTATATTTTGGTAGTCAGTAGTTGCATCTGTTTAAAGTTTGTTGTTCTCTTATAGTAATTGTATGTACCTTTATAAGTAATTAATTAGAAAAGTTAAATGGGTTGGCTTTGAATTGTATAAAGCGTAGTGAATTATTATTTCAATATTATTGCTACCATGGACTTAATATTATGCAATTTATTTTTAATTAATAGCGTTCGATTAATGGTGGTTTCAAGGCCCGGAAGATACTCCCAGATACAGATGATTAATGGAGTCCAGAGTGTCCAAAGGTTAGAAAACTAAACACTATCACATGCCAATAGTTCATTTCCCATTTATAAATGTTTGCGCAAATAACTTTATAAAGATATACCATACGATTCCCTTATATCGAGCGTCTCCTGGGATCCATCATTTTGTTTACATTATGAACGAAGTTCACGTGATGACGTCACATGCATGCGCTCCGAGTATTTTTATTTACTTACATTACTACCACAATGAGGAAAAAACTGATATAATTGCATTTCAAAATGTTACTTCAACTAAAATAATCCAATTTTATCCATATTCCAAACATTTTATTGGTCCTCTTCATTACAATTCCACATAAATTACAACGTGAAGCAGCTTACTGCTCTATTTCTTTCGATTTTCAGAAAATATTGCATGAAATCATCGTGATTCAAGCATAAGAGCTGTGCGCACATCGCGTCAGGCGATATAAACATGTTCAGTTGGAAAACCCATGTATCGATTGGACGTTTATTATATCAAATATTTTAATAGTTCAGTGTATCAAATGTTAAAGTTTTGTTAGCCTATTTCCTTTTTGCTTGTAATCGAGTACTCTCCCTTTCCGGTGTGACCTCTCGATACAAGGTGGCCACACTCGTTGTGAATGTGATTGCGGGTGTGAATGGAACTATTGGCTATGCGTGGTTAAATATACTGTAAATAAACAATTGTGAGATGGATTTAACGGGAATAAAATAAATCTTTGAAGCTAAATTGTTTATTTTTGCATTGTTTGCATGAATACAGAAATTATGTTACTCATTTCCTTAATCGCTCCATACATGGTAACCGGAGATAATAGCAAATAACCAACCATATATAACCGATTCAGAATAATATTTCAGTTAATACTGCGGGATTAATACTGGTATTTTTCTTTTGTAATACATTATCTTTAACAGTTACAGATGTGTGTAAGGTCCGCACCTTGTTCCAGCCATCGGCCTGACAGTATCATTAGGCCCTGCTTGAGGAGTTGTGCGCTGCCTTCTCAGGGTCCACCACCAAAGATGGCATTCCCAAGGCGCGTTGACGCAAGGTACAACTTCATACTCAAGATGATTGTCAACAGTCAGCGTGTGATGTGGACATGCAGCTGTAGGATATAAATCATGAAAATAAAATTGTATGCTTTAAGTTATCATGAAACCTTGGTTGAGAACAATGTTAGTGTTAATTACTGTAACTTAATTGTTGATTTTATTACCGGTTCTAAGCTCATTTTTTTATACATTTTTTAATCTTAATTAAAGAAATTTGGGTTAAAATAATTCTAGAACTTACAAAGCACATGTATTTGACTTTTATCTGTTTGTTTTACATTGTAATACTAGTTGGAAACTGTGAAGTGTAATAATTGTCGTAATTTTATAAACAATCTGAAGGAAAATGACAGTTCCACAACACTATTCCCTGTCTGCTCATGTCAATTTAGTCAAATAAATGTGTGTGTGTTGCTTTTAAACAATTGGGGATAATACGGATGCATGTTACATTAAATAAAACGTGTTTTTTCTTAAGCTCAGAGCTTTTTTCCTTGTTAGAGATTGGCGGTTTTTCAAAAATTTGAGAAGATTGCGACTACAATGTTTACAATAAAAAGAAGTTCGCGACTCAAATTTTATCAATTTTTAAGTTTGAAATTAAAATTTTCTCAACTTTTAAAAGTTCATGACTCATTTCTTTAACAATTTGGATCATTTTGCGATGCATTTTTTCACAATTTTGAAAGGCTCATGGCGCTATTTTTACAATTAGAACAGTTTGTGAAACATTTTTGTCACAATAAAATGCCGCTTCACAAAGAGCGGAAAAAAGTCATGTCATTGCAAGTAATCTAACCATTAATCATACAATTGTACAAGTTTGCTTGTGTATTGCACAATTATATAGATCATAATATTTTGTGCTGCAAACACCTAGTGTCATGTTTATTATTTTCATTACTTTGCTACTGTAAGCAACATACAATTGTAGATCTTGTGAATTGGCAGTTATTTAAATATTTGTTTCCATTTATTTGTTGCAGTTTCTTACCGTCTCAGGTACCATCATATTTGAATAAATACGACATATCTTCAACATTATTTTCTTTCGTGGGGTTATCTGTCAAGATTTTCAATCCGGAACAATAATCAATTAACAAAGAAATGTATTTAATTGTTTCTTTAACAAAAATGTGATTTTACTTATGCATCTTTGTCTGCTTTCAGGATTAGTGCTCCTGGAAAGCACAGGAAGAGAAGCTTGCTTGAACAGGGACTTGCCCTTCAGAAGTGCCTTTAAGAGCAGACGGATAATACATTGTGGTTAAAGAGCTTCAGAACATGTATTTGCACATTTATGTACTAAGACTTATGGATATAGTGAATATAGTTGACAGAAATAATTGTTACCAATAGTGCTGTAAATGGGAACATCCTTTATCATAAGTATAAGGGCACCATCATTAGCTTAACAAATATCAGATGGTACCAACCAAGGCACATAACATTGTCCTTGTAATTTATCATAATTATGACTCTTTTTTTACTGAAAACAGAAATTGCTTTGTTTGCAACAAATGTGCATCTTTGTTTCTACTACAGTATCCTATATTCATATATTTCGTGTCATAATATTAGGCAAATACTGAACCAATTGTGATTTTCATTAAGTATTTTTGTCAGATTTCAGGTGCATTGCTTGTGGAAAGTGCAGGAATGGCCCTTGCTGAAACAGGTGCTCATCCTTCAGTCCGCTCCATTGGTATCGCCCAGGTCACTGTCAGCGCCCATGAAAAGGCCAGTCGTGGCATACGATCCACCATGGACAGAAAAAGTTATGAGCCAGACACACAATTAATACCCCATTTTTTACCTTTGAAATACACATGTGACCTTGACCTTGGAGACAGGGACGTGAGACTTGCGCATGGCACATTGTCTCATGATGGCGAACATGTATGTCATTTTTTTTCAAAATAAACCATTGAATGACGAAGTTATGGGTGACACAAGAACATAATACCCTATTACTTTTTACCTCAAAGTGTGACCTTGACCGTTGTTAATGCAAAATGTAGGAAATGGTCTTTTAAATGAAAATATACGCAATAGTGCCCGTAATATCAAATGTATCAAATGGTCCCCTCAATGTACAATATATGAAATGGTTTCCTTAATGCACAGTATATGAAATGGTCCCCTTAATGCACAATATATGAAATGGTCCCCTCAATGCACAATATATGATATGGTCTCCTTTATGCATATGTTATACTAATAAAATATTAAGGGCACCATTGGTTTTGTATATTTTTTTATTTTTTGTTTTATCGCAAAATGCTTCTTATATGATAATAAAGTGCCATTTTTATTGTCATAACAATATAAAGATGTCATTTAAAGACAAAAATAAAAAAATATACAAATTGTCCCTATAATGCAGAATAAATAGTACGGTCCCCACTAATGCCTAAAGCAGATGTATATATATATATATATATGAATATAAATTGAATAACATGGACAAAAGGTAAAGAACAATATTGTTACTAAATCTGTTTGGGATGACTTTCAATAAAAACAATGTGGTGAATGTGATCGTACGTACACATGATAGATTGAAACATGATTTTGCCTTTCAAAAATGTAATCAATGTGTTGATAGGGATTGCCGTAGAAAAGCTCTGACAAGATTTACACTAAGTGCTCATTCATACGTAATTGAAATTTGTAGATACAATAACATTGTTAGAAAAAACTAGGCAAAGCAAACTGTATAGCAATTCAATGGTTGCATCAGCATATCTTTTATTATGTGTATGTCTTATATATGTACATTAACGCTGGAATTTATAAATTAAAACAAGAAATGTGACCATGCCAAGAAACACGATTTTACACTTTTTAACATTAATTAAGTTTGAAAGCAAGGTCTTCATTGAAGCTACAAATGCACACTATTATAACACAATAGCTCCATGCAATATCACGTAATTCAGCAGGAACCTTTTCTTTTTTATTTTAAATTTTATACTTAAGAATGACCTTGACCAAAAGGACCCCAAATGCAATCCCACCATATGACTGCATGTAAGCTACCTACAAACACAATAACAGCACAATCGTCCACCCGCACAAATTAGCCAAATTTCGGGAACATGCGTTTTTATTTCAAACGCGTGTTTTGTACAGGTTACTTAGCACATAAGAAGAAACATTCCTTAGTAAAAACATGCGACTTATCTTTCTTTTTTGTTTCTTTTATAATTTTGTTACTGTCACACTTTCTTGTACGTCATTGATTTCCGTTTGTGACTTATAGGCCCATTGGGTCGGCTGTTATATTTTTGTTTTGACATTTAGCTTTGTATGTACGCATATGTAAATGTCAAGAAAATAAACAATACGTTATAATCTATTAAGCTAATTTTCTTTCTTACATTTAACAAAAACATGGTTTATTGGGAATATAAAATTGTCACGTTTGATTTTTGGGACGGGCGCTAAAACATTGGCCCACATTTCTCAAAAATATGGAATCTCTTTCGAAATTACAACAGAGTCTACTTACGTGTCAAATTGTGTTATAATAGCAAACACAACATGTCAATAATTAAAAACTGAGAAACCAGTAAAGCTGATTACGCTGACAAATCCCCGTTGACCGAAAGTTTGAGAAAAAAACACGCCAGTGGCGTCAGTGTATTTATTGACGAAATAACTATGCTTAATGTGTTCAACTCTGGGTCAAAGTAACAACAAGTAACAACTGTCAGTTGTAAGATAAGTTTAATTTAAAACACCGACAATGAACTGTGTTATCAATTATTTAAAACTTAAGATTCAAATTGAAAAAGAAATAGCCCTCAACAATGATACACTTCATATATTTGATCATCAATGGAAACACCTTTAACTTTCATTACAAGTCTAGTTGGCTTTTTCACCCACTTTATACAACTCATCTTTTTCATATTTTTTTCTGTTTTGTTTTAAACACTTTCGAAAACAACCAAAGAAACAAAAAAAAACATATTAACTTCTCCTTTTTTTAATCGAAAGGAAATCACAAGGTCAAAACAGTATATAACAGCATATCTTGTATAGTTTAATTCTGGCGCTGCGAGTGACCTCTAACCCGTTATTTTTGTTGCCGAAAATAGTGTCCAAACTTATCAGGTGGTTTAAGGTTGGGTACGTCTTTAGTACAAATGGGGATATAAGATACAATAGAATCCATTCTTGCTGTTTCGTCATATATCATGGGGTAAACAAAGTCCTTATTAAGAAAACAAATATATACGTTTTAACAGTGTACATAAATATACTTTTTCAACCATTTAATTAACAAGGTTGACTTGACAAGCACGCAAAATACCCCCAAACACACCCTTCTCTACATCCACACACAAAAACCTTACCACATCCAACCACATGCATATCATCACACCCAAACACCAAATCCACCCCTAATCAGCGACACATACAATGTATAAAGTCAAACAAACTTTAGAGCTATGATGTTCGCTGGTGTATGGAATGATATTTAGGTAAACATGACATCATTTATGGTTAATAATTAGATTATGACTGATGTTTACTCAGATATGCTTCATGAAAATTCCAACATGGTTGTTGTCTTTGTGTTTATACTTGATGATTGTTGCAACATGCTTGGTGACTATCCAATGTTTTTGTGTTCATTATTCCGCATTCATGATTAAATAACACATAATTTCACTGTCATAAATGTTCACTTTTAAATTATAACACACGTGATGAAAATGTACCAGTCATAATGAAACCAATCTTTATTGGTGTTGTCACTAAGCGCCATTAACAACGGCAGTTAGAAACTGACAGTAAGCAGAATGCAACTAAGCATAGTGCATGTTAACAAATAATGACTGCAGGTGCTGCCATTAATTTTCCGTACGCTAAATAAACTATTTTTAGGAAAAAAGAGAAAACATCCGAACCATTCTGAAAACTATAACGAATAAACTGAATAAGTTCCATTTGTTTTTTAATCTATATTAAACTAAATACATTTATTTGTGCCATTAAGACAGTGGGCCTACTGGGTACACAATGCATTGACTGTCGTGATTTTTTTTTGGTATTGGAAAGTTGCAGTTGGTACTCCAGAAAATATGTTTTTATTCAGAACATTACGGAGCTCATGTGATTGAAGTGTTGCCCTTTCTTAGTTCAAATGCGAACAGTAGATGTAATCTAGCGATTTACATTGTATATCGAACTCGTATTTATAAACTAGCCCTACCCCCATGGCCACATACCTGTGCGTGTAATTTACAGATTTCTTTAGTCTGTTTACCAGGTTATAATTACAATGTATATAAACACATATTTATCATTTTATGATTATCTCATCTCTGTGGTATATAGTGAAACCTGGAAGTTACAAGTACTCGTGTCTACTATAACTATCGTACCCTCGTTGATAAAACAATCAACTATACACTTATCATAGAACAAATTTGTCATTCAATTTGGATTTATTTTAAACAAATTTAATATAAACAGGCCCTGCAAGGGTGGTTTCGCGGGCCTCGTCACCTGGGCCGGGCTACCGAGCTCGCGAGGCGTGAATGCTGGCCTGATTCTCGCGGAGCACGGCTGAACGGCGATAGTGGCCGGGACTCCCTTATGGTAAGGGTGGTCTCGCGGGCCTAGTCGGGCTACCGAGCTCGCGAGGCCTGATCGCCGGGTTGTCTAGCTCTGCACCAGTCAGACCGTTTGTCTCGGCCTGGGACCGCGGACACCCTGCATAACACGGCGGACGGGGCCAGCGTACGCGGCCGGAGGGCCTCGTCTCAGCGGTGGCTTTTTGAAGGCCTGCTGTAGGCCGATAATCTATCGGTGGCTGCGGTTTTCGTGTTTCGGCAAGGGCAACAGGCCCGATTAGCGGATAGAACCCTGTTTGGGACAGTGCCGATTAAGACAAAAGCATTATATGGGAGACAAAATGCTGTTTTTCTCTCGCGACGTACCTACTATCCCGTGAAGAAGCTGATCGTCACAGGCCGGTGTTCGAGAGCAAGAACAAAGGGCATTTTACAGCTCCGGGGGCGACAAGCCTGAGGGACCACTTGGCAAAGGCTCAGGCCGGCTGCCGAAGAGGCTCGCAGTGGTCCCGGTCGCTTATACACCGGCCAGCGGGGAGAAACCACCGGCCTGCCCTAGGCTGTACGAACGGGACTAAATCTAGTCGTTCCCGAGACGCTCACAGTCAGACAAGGCGTCCGTGCCTCCAATATGGAGAGCTTTGTCGTGGCCTCCCAGCTCGGCGCGGTCTTTGAACTGAAGTCAGGTGGCGTTTGCAGAGAATCGGCCGCCTCTTGCATAGCGCAGCTTCCCAATGGGTGGGTGAGTCTGTGGGTAGGCCGACCGGCTGGCCACGCGTCCCTTCGGCGAAACGAGCGCGGTGGCTGCAGCCAACGTACGAGCACATCACGGGCGATTTACAGTTGTGATAATACACATGTATTTTTCAGTTTCGTTTGATCCCATGCAAGTAACCGAGAAACAGCTCTCAACAACCACGAATGACGGACTGATGGAACACGCTAAAACAATAACCCTTCGCCTTAGGAAGGGAAAACCATTTTTAAATAGATATGTAGATAGATGTTGATGGAAACAAATAATAAGAGATGAAATCATAAAGTAACATATTCTACAGAACATATTAAGTTGTAATATATATAACGAGAAGATAGCGCTTAAATGTTTCCATAATTAAATAGATAATCTACTTTAATTTTCAAAATAAGAATTATGTCTAAAGCGGGACAACTTCAGCCATAACAAACCATTTCGTTATGCGCTGTTAATTTCCGTAGTCGTCCTAAGCATTTCGGAACGACTGTAAATTGACATCATTGTATCATGCAGAATTGTATGTTGCTTTGTGCTTGGTTGAAACTAACATCATGCCATCGCGTTATACACGTACCCAGCATGCAATGCTTATGTTGCACTTGTACGCACGAATGACATAATTAAGTCGAATGTAAAAAGACATTCGTCATCAGGCACGATGTAAGTGTCACAAAGCATGAAAAGGTGTCTACATACAACTTGAACGTACACGTATTTATTCGTTTTTTTTATTTCGTAATCATTTTGGAATATTCAATACAATTACTTAACAAAATGAAAACTTGTTTACAAAGCCACTTTAACGTTTTAATCGACATTGGTATTCGGCCATTTTACAAATAATCAATCAGTTTACGTACATCTAAGTCAAAACATTTCTAATTTTCAAAACAGAGACAATACTTAGTAGTTAGGGAGATATGATACTTCACCGACATTATACAAGAAAAAGATTTTCAATACTGTAGTACGTCAATTTTCAAGATCGCCCTTAGAACACTCTTTACAGTATCCGGTAAAGTACGCACATACAATAAGACGATGTATACGTTTGTCAAGTGATTTGCATTGATATCGCAAGATGTCAATAATTAACGATACAAATAGATCGGTATTCATTAAACAGATAGTCCAGTTTTCGTCGAATCTTTCTCAATCGCTCAATATATATGTAAAAAATCAATCCACACGCAGCTGGTTGTACGATAATTCAACTTTAATTCATCTGGTTTTGGGAAATTATTTGGGTATGTTATTGTTAATTTATATAAATTATATACATTGTACCAGTATATACATGAATTCAATAGCTAAATGTTAGACGAAATCTTGACAAAATACCTTTAACTCTAAAACATTAGCTGCTTTACATTTATGCCAAGTTTATGTTTACCAAAAATATTAACTTAGTATGGTTTCGTTTGTGTTTTCGTTCATAAGACGTTATTAAATATATGTTACATGAATATATTGAAATCCGGTTATAATCAAAGCGTTGTTTAAATTTAAATAAAAACTATAATGGAAGGTTGCTTTTGGCTGAAACGTGTATACGACGTACATAATTCGTCTTTTACCGCTTGATTATCGTTACAGCTCAAATCAACTAGCATTGCGGTTATTCAAGCCTTAAAACTGTCGTTGTTTATGTTTTCGCAATTTGTATAATCACTGTTATATGTTATTTAGCCTATAAGGCACTAGTTCACACATTTTTGGTATTTTTAAAAGACCGCCATAAACTGCATTAACTTGGTTAAATAATGAGAACTAATGAACTAGATGTTAAGCAATCAGAAAACAGTTTGTATCTTACACAAATACTAGCATGCTTGAATTTAAGTGCTGATTACATTGAGATACAAGCGCCATGACATGGCATTAACTTCTTTCTTGTGGAGAGTGTGGATCTACATTTAATAAAGTTAAGTTTGTAAAGTTAAGAATATACTAATAACTTCCATGTGTAAATAACAATTAGAATATCCTATGTGCTGATCTTTCAAAATACCTTGATTGCACCTATAAAGTAAAACAATTTAATTATAAGAGCATGTTCTTCATGCAGGCTATTGCTGTATATGATTATGCCCGGTAATAAGTTGAGAGGTATGCACCTTAGACTGCTTTATGTGAGGATTCGGAGTGAGTCCCTGCACTTCAACCTTATTAATGCATTAATTCAATCGTTCATGCAAAACTTTCTGTTTGTACAAACAATCATTCAAATTAGGGAGGGACCGAATATTTGTATATTTGAATATTAAAAAAATCGACCGAATATTCGAATCCAAAATTCATATTTGAGTATTCTATTTGTATGCAAAGATACTTCCAAACGAGTTAAAAGTACATGTTCAAAGTGTCTGTTATGGTTTCCAGTATAAGTCATTGCATGGATAACAGCTGCTATCAATGAACGATATGATAATTGGAGGGTAGTAATAGAGGAACCTATCGTCAATTTACTCTCAATTCAGGGTTATGCAGTGTGTACAAAGTATTTTCAGAAAATCAGTCGAACAAAAAAGAAAATGTATGTGAAACATTTATGTATATTGATGAAGATTTAAAAAGCTGTGTTTTGACAGGTTGTTTAACCTCAGCGGTCAATTGTTTAAACAGTGGCACATATAAACTGTAGTAACTTGATTAACGCAGTTGTTTACCTGGCTATTTTACCGCATTTTATGTGTATGTGTATGAACGATGGTTACATCATTGTATTCTAACCATTTAATTTGGTTAACTTACAACAGTTAAATTACCAACAAGGCAACCCTGCAAATGGCGTCGTTTTCGCGCAATTTGTCAGACGAACATTGCCCAATATGGCCTTTGACTCCATCACAAAAGAAAAAAAACGAAAAACGGTCTAAGAATTTAAGTGACCGGAGAGGTTGACTTTTTTAAGAACTTGATGAAAGAAAATCTTCATTAACTCAACACAAACCAAAGAGGCCACTCGTTACATAATAAGTAATGGACATCATGCTCGTTGTAGTCAGAAAGTTGGTGCAGGCCATTATGTAAACCCCCATTAACACTCAAAATCAACGAATATTTCGTCAAATATATTTGTAAAATAAAGTTAATCAATATTGAATCATACAGCTATGTAACTTGAGGAAAAGTAAACCTTCACATTGTTTCAATTTTGATTTCAAATCACTGTATTGCCTGGAGCAATACTTTAAACCCAAACATACACTACATTGTATTTAATGTTTTAATGTAAATTATGTAAATGTAAACCATTATGTAAATGGAGTGTGATACCATCTATAAATTTCGGGACATATTTCAATTAACGAGCAGTTCAAATGAATGTAAGTTTTGTTAAAGTGTTAAAACTCTTCAGCTTCGTTAAAAGAAGATTGGTGCACATGAGTTTGTCAAAAACGCTGCGCGTTGAATAAATACACTTTATGTTACCCTGTGAATAATTATTAAAATTGTTCTAAGATATTATGCACAAACGGTGTGCATTTCAACTCAATTTATTATTCATTCACTCGATAACACACTTAAAATTGTTGGCGAAAATAGAGAATACTATGCTAGTGTCATTGTGCACTTGAATATATCCGACGAGTTGAATTTACACGGCGAAGCTTACCGAGGCGTGTAAATGAAAGCAGGCAATGACATTAATATAGTATTCTATTTATTCTGCGATATTATAACAACATCTGTATTAAAAATATCAGTGTTTAATTGTTGAAATTTTAAGATCAAATTGTCTCATATCGGGACGCCGCCCCAACCACCCTTATAGCGAGACTGTCCCGTCAAGATCTGGCATGTATGTTTTAATTCCGTTATCCATATATACAACTCAAAATTAAGTTTCTCAAATTTAAACCAAAACATCGTTGTGGTTCGTTATTCCAGAAAAAATAACGATTCCAAAAGCATAAATATTGTCGATGGAAAGTAATCAAAATCAATTAGAAGTATTGAAATAAATTATAATAACGGTAATGTGTTTTCCTGAAATTTCTTACAGCTTATGAAACTAAACAGTATTTATTTAAAAAGAAAAGCATAATAATCAATGATCTTTTTTATATTTAATTCTATCCAGTTTTTCAAAGCTGCACATAAGAAACGATTTATAGTAGTATTTGTGACAGTAAGGAATAGCAATTTGCTCCGGGCGGTCATACGTTCGGAAATTTTAATATTAGCTTTAACATTCGAATATTCGAATATATATGAATAATGACAAACGAATATTCGAATATCATTTACAGTATTCGTTCCCATCCATAATTAAAACGCAAAACCCATTAATTTATCGTGATGACATAACTATTTTGGTAAATCTAAATCCGCGACACGGTAATTCACATGTACCAAAATATAGTGCAACATACCAATACAACAAAACGAACACTTTTGTATATATGTTGTAACAAGATGTATTATTGATTCCCGGGTAAATACAGTTTCATGTAATTGCAGTGCACGTTTTACAGCAATAAAACGAAACTGAAACATGTTTTATACATAATTGTACGAAATTTATTATCGAATCCCGGCTGTATAAAGTTTTAAGAAATACAAGTGTGCGTTTTTAAAAATGAAATGAGTTAAATACATATGCAATGATTCTTTGGAACGAAAGCACTTACAGTTAGTATCAAATTAACTACAGTTTGTATTTAAATAGCTTATAGGTATTTAATGTTCATGCCATTAAGCATTAAATATTGGGGACTTAAAATGAAACGATATCCTTTTAAAGTTACCAAAATAATATACGTACCATCACTAAAGTTATGTTTCAATTAAGCTTTATTTAATTTTATTCTTGCATGGTTGATACGTCTACTCATTGCTTTGTTCATTTAGCTTACTGCACCTTATATAAAATGAAGAGTTATCAAAACAGAACCTTGTTTAAGCTTTGCATAATGCTGATTTTTTTCGCTCGCGATTGATTCACCTTAAATATTAAATGCAGTATAGCAGAGCTGTATATACCTAACATAGCTGAATACGACGTATGTATAATATATAACACGGCGTTTTATGGCGTTAAGATAAATACATTCGAACACTATTTAAAGACTAAGTTTGCACATTTTTGCAAACCATGACATACCCTACATTACGGTTTAAGCCTTGAATATTTTAAGCATGTTGCACACATGAGATAGCTCAAATCGTTTTAACACACTAATAAAAGGTATTAATTATTTTCATCTAATGTCTTACGGAATTGCATTGACTATTGTATGTTATATAACTTTATTCAACATAAGAGGTATACGGACTCTTCAAAATCACAAAATGGATAAGCTTGGTTTTGACTTAAAATTGTAACATACCAATCACAAAATCGTACTTGCTTTATTCAAAACCCCGCTCCAACTATAGTTCTTTACTTTATGTTTTATGTCATAGAAGTACTTCTGTATGTTAATATACTTTTATATTATCTTTAAATCTCGGGACAGGCTGCGAGCGATTAAAATAAATGTAAGTTTTTCTTAAAGTGTTTAAAAAAAACTTCAAACCCGTTCAAAGACAGTTGTTGTCTGTGTCTTAAATACAGAACGTCCTGCATGTTAGTCAGTCGGTTCGTGTGGAAACCAGTGCTTAGAGGTGCGTTGAAAATATCAGCGGTAATAGGGCGGTTACTGGCAACGTCGTTTCTTATATAATCCACATAATGCTATATGAAATTGGACGTTTTTCAATCGGCATTCCTATGATTATTAAAAATTATGTTGCTTTTTTTACATTTTTAGTATTTTTTACACAAATAATTTTTCGTGAGCATGACTAGGCATATTAAAATTACAAGTATTTTAATATTTCGACTTTGATATCTGTAATAAGCGAACCCTTACAGGAATCGAAACGACTTAATTTGCATACATATCGTATTGTAGACTTAGACGTGTGTTTCTTGGAGTACAATTTGCTCGCTAAGCATAGAACAGAATGACCGCGTGTGTTCGTTAGAAGTTCCATGGTGGAAGTGAATGTTACGGTGTGGGACATTACTATATATAAATATTGTTTTCACAGTTTGCTTAATTACAGTTAAATAATCAAAAAACTGTAACCTAGTAAGTCAATAAGTCAATGAATTAATTGAAATAGCATTGATCTGATCATGTTGAATCGGCTCACTGATAAGGAGTTAGGTAAATCTAATTGTCGGTTAATAATAGGTGTTAGCCTTTGATAAACAAAATGAAGGAGCGAATGTCCGGGTTGTCTAAATAATGTAGGATCGACTGTCCGGGTTGTCAAAACAACGTAGGAGCGTGTGTCCGCATTGTCAAAACAACGTAGGAGCAAACATCGGCCTTGTGAAGTTAGCGGAGGAGCGATTGTCTGGATACCTGATCTTGCGGTTACTATGGGGTTTAATCGTTTATACAATTGGCTGAAGGTGGCATAATACACAGTATCTTTTGACTTGATTGGGTCGCAGTATTTAAGTACGTCACAGCTATCGATGGCAATAAGCGACCACTATTATAAAAACACCATGGTGTACATGCCTGATACAATCAATAATTTGTCGATGTATGGATGAGAAGGTGTCAAAAACAACAATTTTGCAATTGAGTAGTGGAAGTAGGTTGTCAATATAGGGCAATGAAGGGATTATCGAAGGTAACGTTTAGCCAGACAGAGCTTAAATAAAGAATTTTATTGTGAACTAAAAGAACGTTTTTACGAATATCGGGAAAAATGCCTCATATCGGGACGCCGGGACAATCAATCACCCAAACCACGGGGCTGTCCCGTCGGGATCTGGCATGTATGTTTTAATTCTGTTAGCCATATATTCACTCAATGATTATCTAATCAGAAGTTAGGTTGAGAAATGTACACCAATAAACTTGTCGTTGCTCTAAGTTCCATAAATAATAGCAAAACCAAAAGCATACATATTATCGATGGAAAGTAATCCAAATAAATAAGAAGTATTGAAAAAAATAGAATTAAGGTAATGTGTTTTCCTGAAATATCTTACATCTAATAAAAGTAAACAGTATTTATTTAAAATAAGAGCATAATAATCAATGATATTGTTTTTAAAATATAATCACTCTATCCAGTTTTTCAAAGCTGCACATAATATACGATTTATAGTGGCATTTGTTGCAATCAAGAATACTAATTTTCTCCAGACGGTCATACGTTCGGATATTTTAATATTAGGTTAAAAATCGAAAATTCGAATCGATTCAACAATCATATCCAGTATTCGTTCCCATCCCTAATTCAAATGCATTTAATTCGAAATGAAGGTTTTTGTAAAATAACGGTGCATGTTTGACCTGAAACGAGTGGCATTCTCCTATCTTCAATTTCTATCAGTGCCCGTTTTTCACTGAAAGATATAGTTGAAAACAGGATTGTCGAAATCTGAAATTATTGCTGTTTGTTCATTCTAAGTATCCACTTCTCAAGGATGGCTTCAATGACGGCAAAGCAATTGGCGGAAGAATACGAAAAGGATGTCAGTGAAGAATTGTTCTAAAATGAATGCCTTAAAGACCTAGACCTCTTTGTTCTTGACAATTCAATCCGCGAGAGCCCGGTTGGGCAACTGAGAGGTCACACTATCGAAAACAAGACGAGGTTACAAAATGCGGCTTCCGTCACCAAATAGTGGCAAGCTACAACCACCAGAGAAGAGTAGGCGACGGATTCGTGAAGGAACTGTTTGCCAAGGGCGAAGATCCAGAATTTTTCTGGGCGTTAAGTGAAGTCACCGAAGGTAACCTTTTCAAACTGTATACATGTCATTGTCTTAAACCTTCTCATTCTGAACGTATGTGTCGTGCGTCATCTGTCTACATTCTAACAATATTTCCTTCTAATAAAATATTCAAAGGGTATATAACATCACCATTAACATATGTTGGTTTGACTCTTTTCCAGGCATCAGTAAAAAGGTACCGGACCAAACATCAATTTCAGTCGGCCTCCTAAAAATGAAGAAAGCTGGACTTCAAAATGTTATCTTTGAGATAGATCTTGGGAACTCTACCTACAACTTTGAGAAGTTCACCGTAGACGACATGTGTCGCCTTGTAGAGAAGTGGGTAAAATGGGTAAAAACAATTTAGGTTCGAGTTCCAAGGTCCTGGTTAATTTCAGGGATATACCTAATGTAATGCCAAAACAATCCAAGCGTGTGTTTCACGTTGTCGACTTCTTAGCCAGACAGAACCTGTTGTTTGGAATAATGTTTGAAGACTAACGAGGAAAATTGCTGCCAGAAGAATGCGCTACTTGGGCAAAGTTCATTCGCAAGGTAATGGAAAGTGTCAACTGGAAAGGACATCTGCTGGTTCACGTGCATGAAAAGTTTGCTTACATGGATGCAACTGCCTTAGCGGTAAGGCCTACCATTACACCGTCTAAACGTTTACTGATATGCTCAGAAGGCGTACATTATACGTCTGTGTTCGACTCATTTGTTAAGACGCCGTGGTAGGCATTAACACGTGTAGATAAAACACAGCATTACTGTTTGCATGCTGAGTGTTCAGCGTTCACTTTCTGTACGCTAAACACTAAGTAATAAATAGTACATCGATTTTGTTGTTGGACATTGATGTATTTAAATCAATTGTACTTCTTCCCGTTCAAGGATAAGTTATGTTAATGTAAAACAATCTAATTCAAAGAAAATATCGTTATTTGAAAGTTAGAATGCCCTATTGTCCCATAGGAATTGTTAACAAATATGATGATTACACTCTATGATTTTGAAAAGAAAATATACTTTGTATAAATACAACGTGACTCACTTTTTAACATTGCAGTCACTTATGGCTGGCGCAAATTGCCTATGGACGAGTGTGTGCACGGAAGGAGCGCTATAGGGAACGCTTCCTCTTGCGTGACGATCATCAACCTGGTTCGTCTCGGCAACAAGACAGTCCTCAAGATGTACAACTGCTCCTACCTGCGAAAAGCTGCCATCAGAGTAACGGAAATAATCACGGGGTCTCCACCGCACAAAAATCAACCGGTATTTGGTACTCGAGCGACAGATTACATGTTCGATTTGAAACCAGACGAATTCGATCTTGCTAGTGTGTTCGGCGAAAAGGCTCCTGATAGAATCACGGAATTGGCCTCACCGCAAATGATTCTTTCCAGACTTTCAGAGTTGTTTGGAAACAGTACTGCATTTACGCTGGAGAGATGAAGCATCCGAGATGAAGGAAATGATTTTGGAGGATCTTTGGAGCGAAAGGTAGTGATGAATTTCAGTGCCTATTTAAATACAAGTATTTTAAATGCCAGGTCAATGAACACTCCTGGTAATTAGATTGGGGTATGGCAATGGGCGGTGGAGTAGGAGGGTGGTCGAACGTGCGGGGTTATTGCAGGCGGTGTCAAACAGGTGGTCTCAGGTAATTTACTTTAGTTTTCATTGACCAATAATGATGAAACTTTGAATATATCAGTTTTTTAGGAAGACCTAGCTTGTGAGTGTAACCGAAGCGTATCGGGTCCAGATCAAAACCACTGACCGTAACAATATCAAAACAATATCTGCTTAATAATTTGAGTTTGGATGGAGATATCGCTTTTGAGTTTTGTGTGTAGGTAGCTCACATAGCAAATTAACTCGGGGATTGCATTTCGGGCCAGTCTTGTTAACGTCAAGTTCAAAGTGTACAAACCATATTATTACAAAATACCAATAGGACAGAGAAAGCTTGAATTTAGTCTAAGCTTTGGATTACATATCTGTCGTGGCAGGTAAATGTCAAGGTCAATTATACTTCACATTGAAAAAATACATACGCTCAATAAATTTAGTTTGGAACGAACCATTGAACTGAAACTGTGTATGTAGGTGTCTAACATATATTCCTAGAATGGGGTTCTATCTCAGAGCAGTAGGGTCAAGATCACGGCAACTGTTTCTGACAAAAAAAAACTATTTAAAGGTGAATAGCGTATGTGTCGATGTATGTATAGTTCTGAGATTTATTTGTAGGTAGCTTACATGCAGACATAGCTTGGATTGCAAATTATTTAAATAATAATAATATTTTTAGTAAATATCTAAACCATTGAAAACCAATGTTTTTTTTATTCATCTTGCAATTATTGTGATCTTCTTTATGAAACTGTTCAAATTAATAAACACTATTTTGTTGTAATCATTAGTTTAACTGCAAAGTACGACTGTGAATGGGTTTCTTATGAAATGCAATGTCTGTAAACCATATCATTATATTTGTGAGCTCGTAGATATTGACTAAGTAATTTAATTGTTTTAATTCGTTTTATATTGTTCAAACTTGCAGGAGAGAGGAGAACATGAACAAAGTGGGGCTAGCTCTCTTGTTTGACAGATCAGGTGGGTCTCTGAATGAAGAAATGTGTTACATCATCGCTGCCGACGAGGCGAAGAACCCGTACGAGAAGCGACTTCTTGAAGATATCCGGCAGCGCTGGAACGAATGGGACCTCCTTGACGCCGAACATAACGACGAAAAGCTGCAATACGACTCCTTTTACAACGGCTGTTTTGCGCCGTACTTCTCTAGCTTCCGTTGTCATGACACCAAACAGGCCTTGCAGGCAATCGACATGGACGCCAACGGATATGTCGACTGGAAGGAATTCTTGGTGTACCTGAAATGGGCCTTCCGCCAGTACCCGGATGTTGAGGACGCAAACGAGCTTCTGGACGTGACGTTCCGGAAAGGGCTCATTCCTGCCATGAAGGATGAACGTATCCCCCTTAAAGGAATAGAGGATTGACGAAGCAAATGATATTTACGCACACTGTGTATGGTCAAACGAACATTAACGCTCTGATGTTCACTGTCGCATACTAAATCGCTTTTAATATTCTTTAAAATAACCGATTCTATTTTATCACTTTTTATCATTCAATGACACGCACTTATGTTATGTATATTGTGTCCGCTTTATTTCAAGGAGACCTAGGCTCAAACGCAACTAAGGTAGCTTTCTCGGGATCGCTACTTTTAAAGACTTCAAATATCGCTTCGCTACTAGGAAATGGACTTTTGATTGGTTGAAAGACTCCATGGCTTTCGGTGATTTGTCTCCCATGATTTGTTTATGTTTTTTCATTGTTGTAATTGTAAACATAAATTATTTCAATTATCTGTTTCATTGTACTTGTGTTGCTTTTGTCGTATCGAAAAATGTAATTATTTTTTTTATACTAGCCGGTCCTTGCACATGCGGATTGTAATTAACTTAAAGCGACACACATTTGCTGTGTGAAAGTCACGGGAATACATATTTGGCTGCATGGTTATAGTATAACAATATAAAATATGTGGTCCTATTTACTATTATCAGTGAAACTATTTTGAAATCTAGCAAATGGATTCTGGCAAAAATGGTTTTAATGTTTTATAACACCCGTGTACACCTCTCTAATATCAAAAGATAGTATAAACTTCTTTCAGTCTCAGTCATTAAAATTACGATGAACAAATGCACAAAACTGTCGTAACACAGAAGACACTGCTATAAATAACGTGTTTGGGATTAATTATAACAATGTAAAGAACATTTCTTTAAATACCAGATGAATTTTACAAAGATGTATTTATTTACGTGCTCAATTCGAATTTGGATATCTGGTTACGGTTTCTTATTTGTATTGTGATATAATGTGTTGTTTCGTCTCTTTTATTGGATGGTCTATTTAATGTCTGTGTGTTGCTTTTTGTTAAATATAATTATTATTGAATGATTCATTAATATTTAATTTAGAATTGCATTTGTGATATTGGGTATTGTTTATATGTACGGTTGCTGTTTTCAAAAATAATTTCTTAATGTATGTACAAAATTCATACTGTGAATGCTGTATGTGTGTATTATAACCTAATATATAAGTTATAAGCATTATTAGCTACTCATATCAATTGTACTCGGAATAAAAGTTTTATCTGAATGCACATTTTACTCGTTTGTTCACTGATGTTGTGGTCGAATTAAAAAATACATGCCAATTATATCTAGCATATTTTTGTTAAAGTCTGTGTAATACGGGTGTAGTACTAAAACTAGCATCATTACAGGATGGAACTTTTAAACTCGAAGCATATCATATTATTTAGACAATACATTTATGACTGAAAGAGGAACTGTTAAAGAAATTTGTCATCGAGAAGAATGGGAGTTGTGTGTGTCATATCGCCTTGTCATGAGAAATAAGAAGTTACAATGCGAAAACGAAAATTTCTGACCTTGACCTTTCACCTAGGAGCATCGGGAATACAAATTCGAATAAATATTAAATATTATCCCATTCATTAAATGAGCGGATACATTGATCCGCTACATTTTGTGATGTTTCTGACATTTTACCGATGCCCATGTATATTGCACGTAACATCTCGTCTGACCATGGGCAATAAAACGCCGAATTAGTCATGAAATTCTCTCAGGAATTAAACAATAACAGAGCGGACATGGATAATAATGTTATTTTACCGTTAATTAATAAAACAGTAGTTTGCAACTTCCCGCATGTTTGTATTTTGATAATTTAATCCAAAGTTTCGTGTTAGCAAGTGTTTTTTTGAATTTGAATTGTTAACATATGGTAAATGGAATTATGAAAAGTCTCGCGAAAGTGTGCAAATATTAAATTGACAGAATGACGACATCAAAGGAGAGCCTCTTCATGTCAAGCAGCCTTAAAGCAACACCTTTCTTGTCGATATAAAATTGCTTCCTTTGTTAAGCGATCAACAAGCTAAACCAATCGGTGAGTGTTACGTTATGGCAATCGTTCAAATATGTAACCGCACATGCATAGCTCCGCCGTTTGAATTTAAATGGAGGAAGATGGAGGAGTTTAAAGGTTCATTGAACACGTGATTTACGCATGTTGAGTCCCGATTGGCAGTTTAATTACTCGGCCTTAGCTTGGACACGACAAATAAGTTTATTTCTGCTTTGACGAGAAAGACCGAGTTGTTCCGATTTACCAATTTCCTGTACAATTCTAAACAATGACGTACGTTTTGTGTTTCTGAAATTCTTAAACACATTTATCGTCCACAATGGCAACAGCCGTTTATTGAATTTTTATAAGTTATCAACCTGCAATGTCTCGATGCTCTTAAATGCTTTTATATCTGGATTTTTTTTATACAATTAAAATATTAAACAAGATATTTGAGATAAAAGCGGTGGTCCACCGCTATTTAATCATCATGGGAACACCTTCAGATGGCGGTGATTGTCCACGCTTGCGAAAAATTGTCCACGGTTGGACTGTGTTTTAGGCAGAAATCGCGCTAGACGTAGTGTACGTAGTAATACTTGACCTGGGATTTTCTATGTGATGTATCTAAGTTTCTTAAAAAGTCATAAGAACACAATATATTAAACGAAAATTAATTAAAATGAACAATTAACAATCTTTGTGATAACTGTGCAATCAAAGGATATTTTTGATGTAAACTGAGGATGTTGTGAAAATAAACACTTTAATAATTGACACTTTGTGAGATGCTGTTCGTGTTTTCCAAACAACAAACTGCGTCTCAAACACTAAATCTCCGAAGCGGCATAACACATATAAGGTATTCACATTTTGGATCCAAATGTCTTTAATATAATGGAATAATGAGTGGAATCATTTCTTGTATGACTATTTTTCCTGTGTCTGTTGCAAACATTGACCTTATAAAGAAGGGACGAATAACCTAGTTGATCTTCGTCAGTACCTCGCGCTACCGTGATCTACCGTCAGTACGTATCCCTACGCGCCGATTAACTCGTCTAATAATGGACCTTTTACAAAATGTAAATGCGAAGTTCCCGATAAAGGTTCTGTCAAAACAAAATCTTAGTAAAATAAATATATTTGTATTTAATTTAAGCAACCATGTGGCAATTTAGTAATCGATTGTGCCTTTAAAAATGTTCACCAATAACCTTTAATATGCGGCGTTTGTTTATATAAATAGAAATGTTACAATCCACTAATACATTTTATATATTTTTGGTCGTCTGCATTTGATTTTATTTTTAAATGAAATAATATTAAATCGAACAAAATAACAATATATTTGAATACAAAATGTCGGACTATATGGATCCAATTGATTGAAATGTAAATTTGGGAAGATTTAGTGGCTGAACGTAAAGAACATAAAGATGTAACTGTCAAAGATAAGGAGCAAGATGTTGAAACAATGAGGAAGAATGTAAACAATAAGGACAACTCTGAAGTTACTTTGAAAATGTAGGTATTTAACCTGTAAAAAACTTGAAAACAAATGTCACTGAAATCAGTCTTTCAGATTTTCAAACTTTTTATGACATTGATTTTAACGACTTTTACTGTCATGAACCCTCTGAAATTGATCAACTTAGTACTTCTCAGGTTAACAAACCCTCAATCCCCAATGTAAAGGACTGTTTTAAACAACTTTCACACGAATAAGTAAAACAACAAATGTGTGAAGCTGAAAACAATATTACTTTAAAATAAAACATTGGTTGATGTTTTAACGATTCTTATTGACAAAACAAGAGAAAATGGAAATACATGACATAGACCCAGATATATGGGGCAAATACTTGGCAAATTATGTGCTTTTAGTAAGAACATGGGATGGTTCTGAATATGAACCAAGCACAATCAGGAACATGATTTTAAGCATCGACTGGAAACTTAAACGCAACACTTATTCTATACAAATTATGCAATAAAATAACATAAATCTATTTCAGCTTACAATAGATGCTTTAAAGGAAAAACAAAGAACTCTAAAAAATGGGAAAGGGCAACAAACCAAATGCCAAAAATCCGGTTAGTGACGATGATATAGAAATGCTGCATGTCCGTGGAACGCTAAGGGGTACATCGCCAAAGGTCTTCAACAAGTGTGTGTCACTTGGTTTAAGAGGAACCACATAGAATTATAGATTGAGGTAATAATGCTAAAAACAGACAATATATAGAGCTTGCGCGTCAGAGGCCGACGCGTATCTCCACGCCGCCTAGATGTTATAATCAAAGGCAATTTTGGGTGGGCAAGGCCTATGTTGGTGGGGCTCCAAGAAGGGTAAAAACGACATGTATGGTCGAGATAGACCGTGTTGTCATAAGGGATGTCCTGTTTAGTTTGAAGTCAATTGTTGAATAAATGGAGAAGTCATGTTAAATAAAATTGTGGGTGGGCGTGGTCAATGTGGGCGGGGCGCCCCAGGGTTGATAATGGGGCCATGCATAGTTGAAATTGACCGTATTGTCATAAGAGAAGTTCAGTGTGTGAATTAGAAGTAAATCGGTGTAGAAATGAAGAAGTTAAAGTAAAAGGCAATTTTGGGTAGGAAAAACAATTGGGTACTAAACTAAAATTTTAGGCACGAACAAATTATGTAAAAAATAGGGTACAAAAAAAAAATTGCGTACGAAAAAAATTGGGTACGATAAAAAATTGGGTCCAAAACAAAAATTGGGTACGAACAAAATTTGAGTTCGAAAAAAAAATGGGTAAGAAAAAATTTGGGTACGAAAAAACATTGGGTACTAAAAAACAAATTGGGTGCGAAATAAAATTGGGTAGGAAAAAAATTGGGTACGAACAATTTTGGGTACGAAAAAAAAATTGGTGGTACGGGGAAGAAGTACCCGTGCACCTCTCGATAAATTTGAAAGAGGACGGGAACCAAGCTGCCTTTACCTTTATCAATGGCCCTGGGGTGGGTTATGTGGATATGGATGGTCGAGAAAGACCGTGTTGTCATAAGAGATGTTCAGTATTAATTTGAAGTCAATTGGTGAATAAAGTAAGAAGTTATGTTTAAGAAATAATATTTTTCTATCATGGTTTGTTGAAGAATAACCCACAGTAAGGAGTACAGATGCGTAGGAATTAAATCACGACTGCGAAGCACGAGTGATTTGATAACACGCATCTATACAACTTACTGTGGGTTATTCGACAACAAACCATCATATAAAAATATTATTTCGATTCTAACACGATTCTGATTGATTTGGTTCAGTTTTTGGACGTGAACTATATTTTTCAATACTCCGCCCTTCTTAGTAAAAAGTTCACTGTTTAGTGACGTCATTGACTTGTACAGACATATGACGTCGTTTTCATTCATAAATATTTTGCAAATAACGTCACTTTCATTGAAAACAACAATCGTAGAAACTTAATGACGTCACGTTTATTGGTGCTACTGAAAAGCTGACATGCTATAAATGTTTTCTGAATTACGTTTCCTAACAAATAAAATTCTTTGTAGGCGTGGTTATGCCACTTAACATCAAATATATAATTTGTTGTTTCATTACATTTATATACATGCTACATTTATTACATTTCTTTTAGAGCGGGTGTTAGCACGTGCATTTTACTGCAATATTTTCTTTATTTATTCGGAACTATTTTCGAAACATTAAGCTCCGCCCATAAGTTATTGCAGAATAACCCACCCTTGATTTCCTTCTTTGCCTATAGAAAACAATTCGCGTGCCGTGTTAGAATTAAACACAATTTTGGGTGGGCGTGGTCTATGTGGGCGGGGCGCCCCATGGTTCGTTATGGGGCCATGTTTAGTTGAGATTGACCGTATTGTCATAAGAGATGTTCAGTATTGATTTGAAGTAAATCGTTGTAGAAATGAAGAAGTAAATGTAAAATAACCTAAAACAATTAGTAAAAATCTCTGACCCGGCCCCACCCAAACCCCCATTCTCCACTATCTCCTCCTACACTACTTGCACTTGAACCTTGAAAGTAACACATAGGGAAGCTATGCGCATATGTGCGACGGTGCAATGTTTGGAATTTATATCTGACCCCTGGGTCAAAAGTAATTATCATGTTCGTCGCATGTTGTACGTAAAATGAGTTTTTTACCCATTTTACACACGTATCTACCCATAACTTTTGACCCAGTGGGTCAGATCAAAATTCCGTCACCGTCACCGTCCCACATATGCTCATAGCTACCATGTGTGAAGTTTCAAGGTTCTAGTGCTAATAAAGTAGGAGGAGATAGTGACCAGGACAGACGGACAGAAAGCGGAGATCAATACAATATCCCCACGTTTTTAAAAGCGTGGGGATAATAATTAATAATGTATTATAGTTAACTGATGTATTGCAAAGTCAAGTGTAAACTTTCTGCTGAGACTTTAAATCAAATATCCTTATCTTAATGAAGACAGGTTGCTCTCCATTGAACTACAGAACTGTTTTAACACTATTATTGCTTTGCAAGTTACTATTATTTATACCAGCAATGACTATCAGTTATACCATGATCACAATATATTTTAAGGTACAATTAAACAATGTTAAAATAAATATAAACTCTCAAGGTTAACATCCAGTATTTATTTATTGCCCCAAAAAACAGCCTCTTACAGGTTGTTTGCAAATTGCAAACAATGAACAAAAGAATGTATGCAAATGACAAAAAGTAAGATTTTGCCCCAAACATCTGACCAAAATTTCTCCAAAAAATTACCAAATATTTCAATAAACATGGATAATTTCTCATGATAACATGGATCATGTATCCTAAAAATACGAATCATGTTTCCTTATAACATGGATCATGTCTCCTGATGACGTGGATCATATCTCCTGATAACATGGATCATGTCTCCTTATAACATGGGTCATGTCAACTGGATATATGGATCATGTCTGCTCAAACATGGATCATGTCTCCTAATACATGGATCATGTCTCCTGATAACATGGATCATGTCTTCTAATAACATGGATCATTTCTCCTAATAACATGGATCATGTCTTCTGATAACATGGATCATGTTTCCTGAAATCATGTATCATGTCTCCTAAGAACACGAATCATGTTTCCTAATAACACGAATAATGTCTACTGTAAACAAACACTGATCATGTCCTCTGGATATATAGATCATGTCTCCTAATAATATTGATCATGTCTCTTAATAACCTTGATAATGTCTCCTTATAACACGGATCAAGCCTCCTAGTGTCATGGATAATGTCTCCTTAAAACTTGGAAAATGTCTTCTGAAAACATAAATCATGTCTCCTAATAACATGGATCACGTATCCTAATAACATGGATTATGTTTCCTGATAACATAGATCATGTATCATAATGACATCGATTATGTCTGATAACATAAACTAATATCATGGATATTGTCTCCTTATAACTTGGAAAATGTCTCTTGATAACATAAATCATGTCTCCTAATAACATGGACCATGTCTCCTAATAACATGGATAATATCTCCTAATAAAACGGGTCAAGACTTCAAATAGCATGTATAATATATCATAATAACATGGATCATTTCTCCTATTAACGCGGGTCATGTCTCCTGATAACATGAATCATGTCTCCTGATAACAAGGATCATATCTCCTGATATAATGGATCAGTGCTCCTTATGACACGGGTGATGTCATCTTATAACATGGATCATGTCTCCTAATAACGCGGAGCATGTCTCCTGATAACATGGGTCATGTCTCCTGATGACATGGATCATATCTCCTGATATAATGGAATGGTTCTCCTTATGACATGGGTGATGTCTTCTAATAACATGGATCATGTCTACTTGGTATAATGATCATGTGTCCTATTAATATGGATCATGTCTCTTAATAACATGGATCATGTCTCCTGATAACACGAATCATGTCTTCAAATAACATGAGTAATTTCTTGTGATAACATGGACAAAATTTCCTGATAACTTGGATCATATCTCCATATAACATGGAGCATGTCTCCTGGATATATGGATAATGTCTACTCATAAATTAGATAATGTCTCCTGATAACATAGATCATGTGTCTGATAACACGAATCATGTCCCCTAATAACATGGATATGTCCCCTGATAACATAGATCATGTTTCCTGATAACATGGATCATGTCTCCTAATAACATGGATTATTTCTCGTAAAAACATAGATCATGTCTCTTAATAACATGGACCATGTCATCTGATATCATAGATCATGTCTCCTGATAACATGAAGCATGCCCCTGATAGCATGGATTATGTCTCCTAATGCCCTGGATAATGTTTTCCGATAACATTGATCATGTTTCCTAATAATATGGATCATGTCTCCTGATAACATGGATCATGTCTTCTAATAACTTTGGTCATGTCTCCTGATACCATTGATCATGTCTCCAAATTACATGGATCATGTCTCCTAATAAAATAGATAATATATCTTAATAACATGGATAATACCACCTGATAACAATGATTTAGTCTCCTAATACCATGGATCATGTCTCCTGATATTATGGATCATGTTTCCTAATAACGTGGATAATGTCTCCTTATAACTTGGGTCATTTCTTCTAATAACATGGATCATGTCTCTTTGATAGCATTGAACATGTCTCCCGATAACATGTGTCATGTTTCCTAATAACATTGGTCATGTATCCTGATACCAATTGTCATGCATCCTGATACCAATGATCATGTCTCCTAATAACATAGATCATGTTTCCTAATTACTTGGATAATGTCTCCTGATAACAAAGATCATGTCTCCTAATAACATCGATTATGTCTCCTGATCACAGGGATCACGTATCCTAATAACATTGGTCATGTCTCCTGATACCATGGACCACGTCTCCTAATAACATGCATTTTATCTCTTAATAACATGGAACATGTCTCCTGATAACATGGAGCATGTCTCCTGATAATACAGATTATGTGTCCAAATAACATGGTTAATGTCTCCTGATACCACAGATCATGTCTCAAAATAATATGCATCATGTCTCCTGATAAAATAGATAATGTCTCTTAATAACATGGATAATATCTCCTGCTAACATGGATTATGTCTCCTAATAACATGGATCATGTCTCTTGATATTATGGATTATGTCTCCTAATAACATGGATCATGTCTCCTTATAACATGGATCAAATCTCCTTAAAACATGGGTCATTTCTTCTAATAACATGGATAATGTCTCTTTGATAGCATGGGTCACGTCTCCTTATTACATCGATTATGTATCCTAGATATAAAGATAACGTCTCCTCATAACTTAGATCGTGTCACCTTATAAAACGTATCATGTTTCCTAATAACACGGATCATGTCTCCTGATAACATGGATCATGTCTCCTGATAACATGGATTATGTCTCCTGATAATATGGATCATGTCTCGTAAAACATAGATCATGTCTTCTAATAACATGGGCCATGTCACCTGATAACATAGATCATGTCTCCTGATAACATGAATCATGCCCCTGATAGCACGGATCATGTCTCCTTATACCCTGGATAATGTTTCCCAAAAACATAGATCATGTCTCCTAATAACACGGATCATGACTCCTTATAACATAGATAATGTCTCCTGAAAACAATAATCATGTCTCCTGATAACATGGATCATGTCTCCTAATAGCATGGGTCGTGTCTCCTGTTACAATGGATCATGTCCCCTAATTACACGGATCATGACTCCTTATAACATGGATAATGTCCCCTGAAAATATGGATCATGTATCCTTATAACATGGATCATATATCTTGATAACATGGATCATGTCTCATGATAACATGGATCATGTCTCCAGATAACTTGTATCATGTCTCCATATAACATAAAGCATGTCTTCTTATAGCATAGGTCATGTCTCCAAATCACATGGAGCATGTCTCCTGATAACATGGATCATGTCTTCTGATAACAAAGATCATGCCTCATAATAACATTGGTCATGTCTCCTGCTACGATGGATCATGTCTCCAGATAACTTGCATCATGTCTCCTGATGAAATAGATCATGGATATAACATGGATAATATCTCCTGATAACATGGATTATGTCTCCTAATAACATGGATCATCTCTCCTGATATTATGGCTCATGTTTTCCAATAACATTGATCATGTCTCCTTATAACTTGAGTTATTTCTTCTAATAACATGGAGCATGTTTCTTTGATAGCATGGAACATGTCTCTTGAACACATGGATCATGTCTCCTAATAACACTGGCCGTGTATCCTGATACCAAAGATCATGTCTCCTGATAACATGGATTATGTCTCCTGATAACATAGATGATGTCTCCTTATAACATCGATTATGTCAACTAATACATGGATCACGTCTTATAATAACATTGGTCATGTCTCCTGATAACATGGATCATGTCTCTTTTAACATAGACTATGTCTCCTGATAACATTGATCAATATCATGTCTTCTAATAACATCGATCATGTCTCCTAATAGCATGTGCAATGTCTTATAATAATATGGATCATGTCTCCTAATAATATCGATCCTGTCTCCTAATAGCACGGATCGTGTTTCCTAATGACATGGATCATGTCTCTTGATGACATGAATCATGTCTCATAATAACATGACTCATGTCTCCTAATAACATGTGTCATGTCTCCTGATAACATGGGTCTTTATTTTTGATAACATGGATCATGTCTCCTTATAACATGGATTATGCCTCCTAATAAAATAAATCATGTCTCCTAATAACATGGATCATGTGTCCTAATAACACGGATAACGTCTCTTAATAACCTGGATAATGTCTCCTTATAACACGGATCATGTCTTCTAATATCATGGATAATGTCTCCTTATTACTTGGAAAATGTCTTCTGATAAAATAAATCATATGGATAGTAGTGTGTGCTCTTGCAAAAATGTTCCATTCCATTTGGAGAAAACAAAGAAATTACAATAAGTTCCATATACTTTTGGTTATATTATTTTTAATATACCATTCAACAATAATAAAAGGTTTGCATATCATGCAGTAATTTACTTCCAAAGTATGCATTCATTGCAAGTGTATGTGTTATAAGATTAAGCTTTTTACTCTAAAGAACTAGCAAATCATGCCAACATATAGAACAAATCGCGTTATTTAGTTCGTAAAGTATTACTATAAATTTAAAGATAATATACATGATTTTGTCGAATATTTATGAATCCATATAAAATGTGCAAAAAACGTATTAAACATATATTACTATATAAATTAAAATAAAAGTTAAGAAGAACATGTGTCGAAAAATTCGGAATAAGCCAGATATTTAAATCTGAAATCGAAAATGTCGGTACAGTCGAATTCGCCAGCATGTATATCATGCATGTACGATGTGAAACTAAATTTAGTGTTAGTGCTGATTCGTTCATACAACACAAAGACACAATTTTGTTTCCTAACAAATACGAGTAAATGAGTCGGCATCGGCTTTAACCAGCTTTAACCAGTGCTAAATGTCTTTGCTGCATATTTTGTTTATCAATATATTACAATTTAACCCATATAAAAATCGTTCATACTCACTTTAAAGTTTCCTAATCACTAGGGTGTAGTTTATCTTTGCAATCACTCAACATTGCATGGTTAAGTTCTAACACAGATTTTTTGCAATCAATCCAAATTCAAGATGTATTTGTCTGTATGTATATATCTACCAATAACACAAGTACCTAATAAATAAATAAAACGGGTCAACTTAATCTCGCAAGTTGAGATTGAATTTGGAAATAATGGAAACTGAACACGTACAAACTGAGCATTGACCTTTAATTTCAAACTTTGCGTCACATCCAAATAACGTGTGGAACTGTAACAACAACACATAAAGAACGAATGCATTACACGCGTGTATGCAACTAAATAATACCATGCATAACTGCAACGTTCTTTTTTTTATTTATTCGATTCTTCTGAATAAAGTAGCATATTCCATTTAGCATTTATAATAGCGAATAACTGCAGAAACAGTAAACATTGAATACGCAGCATCTCAATACATGTAAGATGTGTAGATGACTGTTCTTTGTCGCACTGCGTGATGCAAAGCCTCCAGTCGTCTGCCGAATCCCAGTCAGTATTTTCATTAAAAATTACTAAAATTATATGTATATATAAACCATCATGTTCATTCCCGCTGCAAACATTAAAATCGAGGATAAATATATATACTGGTTTTATTATATTTATGTTTGTTAGTTTATATTCACAGAATTAAAAAGTAACGTTCGATAACCAATACAGGATCTTGATGAATTTGAAAACAATAGTAGAAACATTGAAAGTCAGGTTGAAATTCTTCTCAAAATATCCTAACACGTTGCCATTAGTTTTAAAGAAATTATTAAGATTCACTCACTTATAACTTCCAATGTAAAGAAGTTAAACTCCAGATTCAACTCAATTTTATAATACTTAAATAATTTTATTTTGCAAACGTACTTTAATCTTTTTTATACCACCAGGTATGTTGTTTCAATATATAATGTTTGCTAGTAATGAGTCCGTATATGTGTTATGCCTTGCAGTCATTTTTAACAAAAATAACTCACTTGAACATGAACTGAAACATTCTTTGGACAATTATAAATGAAATATATATGTTTAATGTTTGATGTTTTAGGCATAAGGTATTTATTTAGGTTATTAAGGTTTACCAGGGGAGATGTCATATACACAATAATACACGTTTTATAGCGGGCATTTGTGTATGCAAATTGCGAGAACGAAATATGTTTCAGTTATTGTAGAAAAGAAACACGTGTAAAAAGAGCTTAAACAATCATTTTTCTAATTATTCAACGTCAATAGTGCATTGCTATTGTTAATCGGTCATATACGTGAAATGGTTACACACGATGGTGTGAGCAAGATTGAAAATGTGGACAATAGCTTACAGTCATGAATGTCTGTGGACATATTGGTAAAATAGCCACACGTATATAGCTTGTACATATGCTGAGTGTTGAATAAATGGTATTGCAGATTCCTTTTTGGGCTTATTGGTTCATAAGTGTGCTGTCCAATGCAACTGCAGTTAGTTTTTGTCAGAGTGGTATGAAAGGTTTGCTTTGGTAACAAAGTTGTAATGGTAAGAAAAGCAACTGTATGTGGATTACAGTTTGAGTTAAATATAATATAGTGATGTTTGACGATTTTTAATTTTAATGTCAATGTATGGGCTTTGGAGTGGCCAATTAAACAGGATATTTCACATACTTGTGTATGAGGTATGCAAGTATTTTATAATGAATTGTTTCATATATTCGACAAGCGTTATTGAAAGTAGTTGTCATTTATTTTAACCTGCTAATTTATCATTCTATCTATATTCAACGTTGACTATCATTTACAGATTTTTAACTATAAACCTAAAGGACGCTGATATTGATAAGAGAAGTACAAGATGATATTAATGTAAAATATAATACACACGCTCTCTTTAATAATTCACTTGTTTGCTTGTTCACGTGTGTTTGTGTTCATAGCCTTGCTGTAAACATTGAAAAAGGCATTGCTAAAAAGTGATTCGTTGCTGTTATATTTATTTATTACATAGTGTAAGTATCATTAAAATGTAAAAAAGATCAACAATAAATTAGATCCGGAAATATAATTGGAACAAAATCGGGTGAAGATATTTAATACACTTATAAGCGTCATATTATTCCTCGCACATCACATGGCCACACAAAGTGTTGATACATATTACGATTCGTAAGATAATATCTGCTTCTAGCAGACAGTAAAATCAAATCTCGATTAAGAGAAGTAATACTGCATCGCAGGTTTAACATTTAAGACTGGCTAATTAAAACATAGTTTGGAGCAACATTAGTGAGCGGATATTTTCAGACATTATACAAACCTTATTGTTTTCACTGCGTGCATGTAGGTCAGTTCTTCGAAATGAGTTGGCAAACACTCTGAATAGCGGTCAATACAACCATATAGTTGAACGTTTGAATATAATAAAAAGGTACCTTTTATATTTCAAAACATATTACAAATTCTTGAATCGCTAGCTAGGAAGTATTGCAATTAATATTTTTTACGAAACCAAACTGCCTTGCATATTAATACGTGTTTGAGTAATAAGTTAAAATTTACGTATTTTATTTTAAATTACAAAATGCAGTATGCCAAATTATACTAATTAAGGGTTTAATTGTCTCGTTAATTAGGCTAAAATTAACACACACGCATGCGATCTGCTGCAAAAAAGATAATGACATCAATACTGTGGGCTGTTTACTCACGTTTTTGGATAATCATAATCCGCTTAGATGACACTCAAATATTAAAATAAGACAAACAGCCATTACGAATTTTCCAGATAACGACCAAAGAAACACAAAACTGATAGAAGATGGGTTTATCGCCTGAAAAAGGTGAAAGAAATCCGGTTGAAAAGAGCACTGAGCCTCAGTACAACAGGTACAAAACACAAACACACACCACATTTATAAAAGCAATGAGAAATAATGAAAGTTTAAATTAATGAAAATGTTAATAAAAACTCAATAAACGTTGATTTAAATAATAGTTAGTAACATCCATTATGTATACTACTGAAATGTTACTTTTGTTCAATTCTGAAAGCTGCTTTTGTAGCATGTTTGACTGTTGTTTGGTACTTCAATGAAGCAGTTTTGTTGTCATGTCCCGTGCGATTAGTCCCGATGGTATGTTGTAATGACATTGGTTTGTGTTTGAACATTATGTTTTGAAATTTCGACAGTCGATGTGATCAAAGTAGAGGCTATAAATACGATGAACGTCGTAATACTCATTACAATGCCATACACACTTGTAACACACCTCAATCTGCCTTGAATGACCGACAATATCTGCAGTGTTATTGCCGTTTTTTATGGCGGGTTCAAAGCATCAGGTTGTCCGGCAATGGCCAAGTGTGATATATGTTTTAGATGATTAATAGTTTTATGTACAGCAATCATGTAAACATAACTGGGGATACAACAAGAAAGTCGTATATATCATGACTTCTTTTGTATTGTCTTTCATAAACATATTTGCTTTATAGTTATACGAATAAATAATATATCGTCTTTAAATAGTTGTATTTGATGTATTTATATTAGAAACAAACTTTTTGGCGCTGCGTGACTCAGCATATTGTCGTCTACCAAATCCCAGTCAGTCTTTTTGTTAAAGATGGTATTTGTATTTCAAGAACTTTAAATCACAAAACATCATTTCTACATTTGCTCATTTCCTCTGCAAACATCCTAAGCTATGATAAATATATACTGGTTGTATTGTATTTATGTCTGTGACCTTACTATTTACATAACTAAAAGTACCGTTCTATATCAAATATAGGGCATTGATTATTTTGAAAACAAAAGTAGGTACATTGAGAGTCAGTCTGAAATTCTAATGAAAATATCATCAACAGTTATCATTTAAAAAATCCCAAAGTGTAAAGGAAATTATTTATCCCCACTCACTTATTACTTCCAGCTCAATTTTTAATATACTCAAATAATGTATTTTCATTCAACGATTATGTACATGGACACCAATTTTTGTTTCATAAATTTCAAGAAACAAAACAACTGTAGGCATCTCTTTATATAATGATTGCTAGTGATGATTTCTTTCTGTTCGTATCCGTATGTGTATATTGCCATGGACTCATAAACATGCCTTGCATGAAATAAATTAAATGCATTTATATATATAATAATCAACGTGTTACCAACGCGCATTTGTGTGTGTTAATTGCGATACCTAACTTTGTTCCAGTTATTGAAGACACGTTACGCGTTTGTAAAGGAACTAAAAACGATCGTTGTTCTCATTATACAGCGCCAACGGTGCATTGCTATTGTTCATCTGTGACATAATAACTTAAATGGTAAGCAAGAATTCATGTGGAAAATATCAACCAGTCATGAATGGGTGTGGACATATTTGTTTCATAGCCAAACGTAAATAGTTTTGTGCATTTACTGCGTTTTGAAAAATCGTCTTGCAGATTCCGTTTTTCTTGTTGAGTTATTGGATCGTGAGTGTGCTGTCCAGTGTAACTGCGGTTAGGTATGGACATCATAGTGTAATATAATGTTGGAAATGAAGTTGTGTATGTAAGAGTAATTGGGATTACAGTTTATATATATGGACTATGATATATTAATGTTGGACAATGTTTAATTGTCATGTCCATGTTTGGAGTTGAAAGCGATCATTTAAACAGGATATTTAACCGAATATTTTGTGAGGTATGCACATCGAAAACAAATGAATTGTTCAATATGTTCAATCAATTAAGGTAGAGTGTGTTGTTTTACACTAATAATGTATCATAATATATATATGCACTGATAAAAGTAAAGTAAATGAGATTGTACATATTAAAAAAAAATACCAACACTCTTTTTAATAGTTCACTGTTCTGTTTGTTTATGTTGATTGCCTTGCAAAGGTAATACAACAAGTAACACCATATTTTAATTGGAACTCCCCAATGAATTAATTCTCTGGTGAAGCTGGACAAACCTGCAATATAAGCAACAAATAATAATACAAGGTTTCGTCCACAGGGTCTGAAATAAAAAAGCCACAAAGGTTGAAGTTATCGTAATTATATTTCAGGAATCAAGAAATAACGATACGAGGGATTTCCAACACAAGATAATACATATAGAATCTGACATGAGTTGTCATATCATACCATATTTTATTAAAATCGTCCAGGAAATTCGTTAGTAAGCTCGCCTTTGATATGACAACGAGTGTCAGATATTTTTTATCACATGCTTTTAAACTAAATAAAATGCATCTTAATTGACCAAACAAATGCTGATAGATCTAAAAGTTGTTTATTATCGTGACGTCATTTCATGTTGATGACATCATTTCATCAAAATAAAGCTATGCGATTGGTCAGTTATTGATTATGAAGCAAATGAAAATGCTTAAACATGTTGTATTACACATTAAAAAAATACGTAATGTCTGTAGTACATTGAAAACAAGGTATAGTGTGATAAAATATACAGAATGGTGTTTTGTTATTATGCATTACATTCATATTTATTTTATTGGAATAAGTGTATATATAAATATAAATATATATATATATATATATATAAATATATATATATATATATATATATATATATATATATATATATATATATATATATATATATATATATATATATATATATATATATATATATATATATATATATATATATATATATATATATAAATATATATATATATATATATATAGCGGCGTGGCTTTTCGCCACGCTAAAATGGCCTTGGTAAAACATATATATATATATATATTTACTTTTTCAGAGACCTGAAGACTGATGACGTCCTTGGAAAAATAAAACTTCAACACAAATTTACAGTCGGTCGCAAAAATGGACTCTCCAGAAATACCCAAAATGACAGATAGATCTTATGTTAAGAAATTACCCAAGTGTCCATAGAGACCAGCGCATTCAGACAAAAGACCCTAAGAAACTAGCATCGAATTTAATGACAAAAAGAAAACCAACATCGTAAATCCAAATGGGAAGCAATATTATGTAACCACGTACGTTCCAGATACCAACCTGACATTCGCGTGCCTTGTTTGCCTGTGCTTCAGCATACCCCTCGGATTTGTTGCAATGTACTTTTCCATATCTGCTGCGAGATTCTACAGGGACGGCGACCCAAAACGAGGCGAGCGAAAAGCAACGTGTTCTGTGTTTATAAGCCTTTTTAGCATTGTGACGACCGTGCTTGTGATTATGGCCTATGTTCTCTGAATAACATTCGAAACGCAAAATAAAAGGAAGCTAGGACAGACATCGCACAGGTGATATAATTTAATCAGGTTATATAAACCATTTCAAGGTTCGATTTGATAAGAATATCGTAGAACGGCAACGGTTTTTAGCACAACTATCGATTCTTTCCGTGTATCAATTGAAGCTGTTCTATGTCAAAGGGGTTGAAAGATTCGTCCAAAGCAGATGTTTCTATTTCTTTAGAAGAAAATACATACACATTTTTTGAATCTATACAAAATACGTGGTACTTGAATGTGTGGATAAACAAACTTGTGCATCACACGCGTTTGTCCGTGGTTTAATAAATTTTACGATTTGCCGGTGGCTGGCGTTCTGTTTATACATCGACGTCTGAACTTACATGGTGCACAATTATTGTGGAATGCTTATGTTTGCACTTGTGTTTGCAGGTCGGAGTAAATTTGTACGTTGACAAGCTGGCCGTTCACATGTTTTTCGTGCGATAGTTCTGATTGTAAGCGCGTTTGTTCCGGAAATCTTATCGAATCAGGATCCTTGAAGCGGTCTAGTGTCCTCGTGGTCTTTAACAATTGCACTTTGTTGCCGCTACCTTATAACTTATTTACTGGCTGCCGACCAACGATGATCAAAAAGGAAAAATGAATAACCTATGAAAACATCAACATAGATTACATTTATCCGTACATCCGTATGATCTCGTTTAAAAATCGCACGGATTCATTAAGTTCAAACTAAACGCCACAGTAAAGCATAGGCAGTCTTTCTCGTAAACACATTATAAACATTTAAAATGGTTACTGTAAATTATTGTAATTTTCGAAATCAAATTGCAATACACGTTTATAGTTATGTATAATATAGTTCAAACAAAACATTTTTTTAGTAATATGTTAAATCAATAATTATATATTTTAACGTATTTAAATTCACGAACATGTATATAAATTAAAATGACAACATGCAGCTGCTTTTGTTGAAGGTTCGACTGTCGTTTGGTACTTAACCTAAGCAGTATTTTTTTGTTTCCATGCAATATGTGTACATTGTTATTGGCATAGTTTATGTTTTAACATATGTATTGACAACTTTATAGTTGGTTTGAACAAAGAAAAACAAGGCAATACAAATAATAAACGTCGTAGCACTAAGTACAAGGCCGTATACAACTGTTGTATACCCTTGCCTTCCTTAAATGATCGAAAATATGTTCAGTGCACCTGCCGTGTATATTGCAGTTTCAAAGCATCTGGTTGTTGAAAAACAAACCTGCAAACATAGATGTTGGTACCACACGAAGGACAATGCTCTTAGCAGCATCTCTGCTTTTGTAATGCTTTTCATACATGTTTGCGATACATTTTTACGCTTGGATAACATAATGTTCTTTTAAATGGTTTCATTTTATGTGATTCATTGTAAGTATGTATAATATATTGAAGTTTACGAATTGTATTTTTCAAAATATCAATAAAAGTGACTAATTGACCAACTATATGATTCAATATGGAATCCTGACTAAAGAAATGCTGTCACATTTCGTACATGTAAATTAAATGTTATTGTCTACTTCTAATGCATACAATATAAACACAAACATGCAGACACAAATCGTCTTACGAAGGAAGTAAAGTACACACAAGCTGGCCGGTAGACATTCTGTACTATGCTTACTGCACGAATGCATCGAATCGCGCCTTTAATTGGTTATATTATATATTTATGAAGGTTTGCACCTTTCCTTATTTATGAATATATTTCCTAACAATATATAGTCTATCTCAACAGTTGATTCACATAATATGATGTTGTTTTGCCATTTCAGGCGTATGTTGCATAGCATTTTTTAGTCAACAAAGTTTCAAATACTTCAATTTCCATTTAATTCTCATTTTATCCAATATCATATATGTAGTACAGCATGCTCTGTCTTGACAAAAACATATTTTCACAACTTATATGAAAAGGTGCATGCGCATTTTATATAATCTATTCTTTAGACACATTTTATTAACCGAGATTCCTGTGATGTGACATATGTACGTTTTCTGCCATATTTAAGATACCAAATGAAATCTCGCAATGGTTTTGGTATTTGAAGGTATTTGATTTGTCACGCCGTGTTTAATTTAAAAGGCAATTTGTTTGAAGTAATTTCATTGAACATTTATATCAAACCCAATATTTCACTAATATATATTCTTAAATCAAAATGCACTGTTTAAGTATTGAAACAAATACCAAATATCATCATCAAAGCATCCACGCAAATGTTGCGCTCCGGCGATATATTTTATAAATCAAATCAGATGCTCACTAAAATGTAACAACACTGAAGAAATGAGACATTAAATGACTTTTAAACTTTATAAAAGACATAATAGACATTGAAGACTTTTATAAGAGGATGATATCTGGCGGGGGATAGAACAACTATTACAATTTCGTGTTCTTGGCTGGACAAGAACATAGTTTTTGCATTAACAAAGCTATCGAGAAAAATCACTATGTTGTATTTAATACGTACGCAATTTAGAAGTAATAAGTTTTGGATTTATTATCAGCGAGTCAATTATCGTACACATTATGTGAATTTGGAGTAATAAATCTATTAAACACAGGCATTCTCTGTCACTATAAACATTATGGCACCTAAGTACGTTTTAAAAGTGCGAAGCTTTCCACATACTTGCGCTATAAATAGCATTATGGAAGTCGTATTTTACGATGTTTCTTTATCTAGTCTCTTTAAAGTACATTAAACTTAAATAATATTCGTGTAAGAATTTAGGTTACGCTACCAGCCCAACAATTTCCCAACCCTTGGCTATTTAATTGAGTTTGTCGGATATGGTTTACGTATTGTTGTTTGAGATTGGACGATGTTGTTTGTATTCATTTCGTATTATTTGTATATAACTCCCGCGATATTTTTCAATGACAGAATTGTAAACATGTCTGTAAAAAGTACATTGTTAACTAATGCAGACGTATTTCAACATACAATATACGACAGTAATAACCCACACAGGACTAAACCTTATGTACAATAACATACATAATAGTTAAATAAGTACCAAGTTTATACGTACAAACGCAAAAGATCGTTAAGAAAATTCGATTTAAAATAATGAATTTTCTTAAAATAAATACAAAAATATATTAACACACATATAGAATTGGAGGCTCTGCCCTGTGTGCATTATAAACAGTCTTGTAGTTACGAATTACAAGGTATATTACTATTTGATACGCAATTAACTATGCGCACACATTGAACGGATCATAAAATCATGTGATTGTGTAGCTTCATTAACATGTCATGACAGGCCCTGGAACTGGGTGTAATGATGCGATCATCTGACAGCGAGAAGTTCATTTTGTCTCTTGGGTTTAATGCGTTGAAACTTGGATTTACCAAAAGAGCTCTTTCTGTTTACATGGCGATTGTGCGATAAATCACACACACGATAATTTACTTGCAATTACAGCTCGGTTTGCATCATTGCATATACACTCTATGCGCATCTGCTTTCATAATTAAAAACAAACATGCATTAACTTCATTTATAAATTGCAAGTCATATTGATTAACACGTAAAGAAATAGCTAGACATTTATATTTATGATTTACTGCTGTTGTTCCTCAGCGGTGAGCCAAGCTTCAGTTATTTTTTTATTTTTTTTCTTTTATATCGTAGTTTATGTATTGTGTTGTATATACAATCGGTACTTTACCTTGTTTATAAGACTTGAGGACAATAATTTCTTCCCTTATTATGTTTCTTAAATTTTATTATATCTAGATATTGGTATTAATTGTTTTAAATGTATGTACGTAATACATTCCCGTGGTTTTCATGTCCACACATTAAAAACTTCTTTATGTCATCTGCCATTTGACTTCGAAATCATGCATACAGATTCAAAATCCATCTGAAGCATCTTTCGATAGGTATATGTGAAACGATTCCGACCCTTAATTGTTTCTCTCTAGTGTAACTTAGATTATGTAGATAGATAGATAGACAGATATATTTCGGCATAGGAAGCATATACACAGTTCACAACATAACATAGAATAAAATAATAAGCAATTATTAAAAACTATATCATGTACAATAAACTATGACATGCTCACCAAACCAAGGATAACACAAAAAAGAGCAAGCCCTTATTTCCATCGTGGTCCTTATTATTGGTGGAATGACAAAAAGAGGCAGACCTTAAACATAACAATGTAGACCTTAAACATAACTATGTTCATAGTAAATAATTATTTAATGAAATAAAACATATATATCACCGTTCAAAAGAGATCAAACTAATTATCACAGTAGTGCTCAGAAAATATGACAGGAGCTGGAAACTAAGATCAATTGATAATGTTATCAATTATTGCAACACATAGATATTTAAACAGTTGTAATTTGATGATATGAGGTATCATGAATTATCTCAATTAAATATATTGCTAAAATGTATGTCATGAAGTATGAACTAATAATTATAAAAAATAAAACCCTAAGCCGAAGTTAATATCTGCTTATTAAAAGTGAAAAGATACACATATATAAACAATTAAATATTATTCATTAAATGACTTTTAATGGCAACCTTAAAGCCTTCTAACCTGTTGACCTCTGTGAGTGACTCAGGTAAAGAGTTCCAGAGTTTAATGCTGTTAAAAGAAAAGGATTTGGAACCATGACATTTGACCTTGGCTAAACAATACCCACCCTTTTTACTAAGCCTAGTGCTGTAATTATGCATAGAATCTTGGGAAACAAAGTGTTCACTCAAGTAATCTGGAAAAAGGCCATTTCTTATTTTAAGACATGACATAACATTATTTGATTCACTCTCATGTGAACTGGTAACCAGTTGAGGGACTTAAAGTGAGATTGGTCAATATGAACTCTAGAATCAAGGTCAAGAACAAACCTAATTAACTTATTTTGACAGGTTTGTAACTTATTTCTTAAAGACTGAGTTATACTATTATACCAAACAGAACAAGCATAATCATAATGACACTGAATCAGTGACATTACAAGAAGTTTCTTTGTATGCAAAGTAAGGAAATCTTTCTTACGATAAAGGAATTTTAACCTAGAATTGACCTTATTCAAAAGACACTCAGCCATTGAGCAGAAAGAAAGGTTTTGGTCAAGGATAATTCCAAGATACTTAACAGATGATGTAGAAGCAATGGGTGTTTCATTACAAGATATATCAATGGTAGATTGTGACCTAAGTTTTTGCTTGGACCCAAACACAATTGACTCAGTTTTACCTAAGTGCAATGACAACTTATTGTCGATCAACCATTGGCTAACCAAGTTCATATCATCTGTTAGTGCCTTTTCAACATCAAGTACACTTTTACCAGAAACAAGGATTCCAGAATCATCAGCATATAATAACAATTTATTTTTAACCACAGCTGACATATCATTCACGTAAATTAGAAAAAGAAGGGGTCCACCGATTGAGCCTTGGGGTACACCACAGGTTATACTGGCCTTAGCAGAAAAGGTACTGGAAACATCAACAAGCTGGTTTCTATCCGACAAGTATGATTTGAACCAGTTTAAAACGCCATCACTAAGACCGGATGCTTGAAGCTTCATGAGAAGAATTGAGTGGTCGACTGTATCAAACGCCTTCTGTAAATCTAACATAACCATGCCAACAATATTACTTTTATCATTTTCATACCTGATAAAATCTGTTAGGTGAATTAAACAAGTATCCGTGGAGAAGCCACTTCTAAAACCTGACTGAAATTTATACAATAATTTATTATCTTTAAAATAAGATTCAACCTGGTCATAAACAACCTTTTCAAGCATTTTAGAAATAACATTTAAAATGGACACAGGCCGATAATTACCTACAGACAATTTGTCATCCTTTTTATAGAGGGGAACAACCTTGCCGTCTTAAGATCATCGGGGACTTGACCTTGTATGAGGGACAATTTAATGATGTGAGTTAAGGGACTAACAATAGCAGAGGACCCGTCTTTGACAAAACGGGAAGGTATGCCATCTAAGCCAGTAGATTTCTTTGTACCAAGTGAAGTTAAATATTTAAGAACTTCACTCTTAGTTACAATGGAAAAAGAATAACTATAAGCATAAACACCCTTATTTGCATACAAAGAATTAACAAAATTAACACACAAATTTGTGTACTCTTTCAGGTAATTGTGCAACAAGTTTACATGCAATAGTTGTATAGAATTCATTAAATGTTTCAGCAATAAGTTTCTTTTCATAACAAATATTATTATCAATGTTTAAACACATGTTGGAGCCAGATGTTGCTGAACCTTTCTTGGAAGGCAAACACAGATTTTTAAGAGTTTTCCAGAAGGATGATGAATCATTATTATTTTGATCAAGTAAATTGTTAAAATAATCTTTTTTAGCATTGGAACAAGTAACTGAACTTTATTTCTAAGAGTCTTAAATATGTTATAATTATCTACAATTATATCCTTTTTATAATTGTAAAAGGCCTTGTCTCTTTCATTCATAGCACTGAGAATGTCTGAGTCTATCCAAGGTTCTCTGCTTGATTCTAGTCTGTTTTGCAGGAGCTATTATGTCTATCACAGATAAAAATAGATGTTTAAAATACACCAAACTTCATTAACACTATCACATAATTTTGTATGTGAATGTATAATGAGTGTTTTTGTGGGTTCTTGTTTACGCCTTATAAGTTTTGTTTGTGGAGTCAGTGTTTATTACAAATAACGCATTATGTACTGATTAGTATGAGAACTCCTCTTAAATTAAACGTATTTCATGTTTGTCATCTATCTATCTATGCTGCCGACTATGTGACTTGGCTGTATACTCAGAATTTTGCGTGAGTTCTTGTTTTACTCTCTTTAGGTTTTGTTATGTAGAGTACTTGAACGATAACATTAATGCAATATGTATTGATAAGTATGAGTACTCCTCTTAAACATTATTATTACGGTTAATATGTATTTCTTGCTGTAAAATACTTATTGACACTACTTATGAAATTATTATAATTTCATGTGCTTGAATTAATTATGTACATATGTTTATTACTGTAAATATTATATTGTTTGTACTAAAATGTGTCCACATGGGCCATTGGCCTTCTGGAAATGATGTAAATAAAATCTATGTTTTTTTTATCATAACAGAACAGGAGTCCAGTCAATGACTTGCCTGAAAATCTTCTGTATTATAGTTTTTTAAGATCTTAAAGTAACGTTGTTATGAGAACTAATAGGAATTTTACTATAAAATTTCCTAGTACAAAATATTAAACTATGATCACTAACGGAAGTGTGAACTACACCTGACTGAGTAATTTTGTCAATATTAGAAACCAATATCAAATCAATTATGGTTTTAATGGTAGAACAAATTCTAGTTGGTTCTGAAATCAGTTGTTTGTAATGAAACATATTAATAAATGATTTGAAACACTTTAAAAGAGTTTTACATTTGTTCATGGACACATCAGTGTTAAAATCACCCAGTAAAATAGATTCATGTTCTAAAATATCATTGCATGAAGAGCACAAAGATTCTAGACTGGTATAAAAGTTCTGTTGTAAAGGAGGTCTATACAAAGCACCACATAAAATAGGTTTAGATTTCGGTAATAATATGTCAATCCATATAGCTTCAAGATCATCGCGATTCAAATCGGAACGAATATTATAGGATAAGTCCTAAGTACACTAAATATTGCTATGAATAATCGGCAATTATAACATTTCTGAAGTAAAGATTGTTTAACTTGCATATTTTAATCAATTACGTCCAATCATGTGTTACTTTATTGTTCAAATATGCATTTTACCAGCATAATACACATATCAAATTAGTTAAATGAACGTACGCTCCCTACGTATTGTTGCTTAGGATATGAACACACATGTTATGCCTGTTTCTAGGGGGCTATTCATGTTCGATTATTCCTGGACTTATTGTACACCCGTTGAAAAATCTATGCGACGTAGTATTTCAAAATAAATGGTGTTTTAACATAACACTGAGGTTGTAAATCGGAAAATAGCACGATTATGTGATATGTACAACACAGCTGACTATACTGTCGTAAGACGACCATACGCACAACGTTTTACTTTCTATACAGTTGCATATAGACAGAACTATGAAAACGTTAACTGTATTATTTGCAAATCTGGATATACAGTTTGTTGCATGTTGGACTGCTGTTTGGTACTTCAAAGTAACAGATTTGTTTGCATGCAGCATGTAATGAATTGTGAATGCATGTGAAACTGTCGTTGGTTAGTGATGAAGCATTTGTAGTTGACATATTAATGAATGGTTGTATTATAGATGAAGCGATACATAACATTAACGTATTTATACTTTGCGAAAGGCAGTCGGATAAGTAGGATTTGATGTTTGCCTTTTTAAATTATATTTCATGGTATATATTTATATAATTTAGATATATGTGTAAAGAATCATGGAATGAATGATAAAAAAGTTGTACATACAGTGATTAAGATACCATCAAAATTTCATCTTAGGCTAAACAATGTCTGGTTTGTGTGATGACATTCGCATACATGAGTGTCTGGTATTGTAGTGCAGACGAAATTATAGTTTCTTTATAATTGTCCGGTTGATAAATTCCAATAATTTATTTATATTCAAAACACGTATACGACATATGTTTAACATAAATTTAATCAAGTTTCAAAGACAAAAAAATTGATATAACCATGGAAATACAGGACAGGAAACACTGTAAACACTTCCTTATGGGCATCAGTACACATTTTATTAAATTACAACACCATTAACTGACGAAGGATATAACCAAACAAACTTCCTTGCACACATACAAGCAGTTTTATTTAATTATCCCGATAACACAACATAACATAACATATCTTTATTCTGGCATAAAATAGCACAATGCTTACCTATAGCAAACAAAAGAATTATAGCGTGAAAAGTTAAAGAAACATGAAATATTATAAACATTTATCTGAGAGGGATTAACAGAGATGTAAGTGCCGTGCACACATAATTTGCATAGAACATATTATTTTATTTACAACAATAACAGCAAACATTTATTTCCATGTAGGTGACTTTGAACTTCAAACATTTTAACAGTATGTATTCTCGTGTGAAATAATATACGTATACAATTTTATATATTGGTCAAAAATAGGCTTAAACGTTCTTTGTAAGGTTAGAATTTAGATGGAAAAAAAATCAGATAAATTAAAGCAATATTTATGGAGACAAAATGTTGCAGTATTAATATAAAATCAGTTACAAAAAGTTCAGTACACATATATCTATAATAGTTATTTTTGCGTTAAAGGAAATATGAACTTAAGAAAAATATGTAAGTTAGTTGCACATATCGATGACGGCATTATTTTAAATAAATACATTTTGATTTAGCGTGCTTTAAACTATATTCTTATACATGATGCAAGAGACAATAATGTGTTATTTACTAGGGTACAATCGAAGTAATAAGAGCTCGTGATCTTGTTGCATAATATATATATACTTCGATAAATTGTTTACTACATTACTGGATTTTGACGGCATAAGAGACCGAAACTTGTTTATTGGGGCCAGTGACAGTAATATGGTTTCAAATATTGTTTTCTTATTGTGGTATAAGCTGGACATACAAGTAAGAAGTGGTATTCACTTTCGATTACTTTCATATTACAATATGTACAATATATATTTTCTCTTGGAATATGTTCATGTCGTCCATTCTCAATCGCAAGATTGTGTGCGGATATTCTAAACTCAGTTAGGGCGATTCTATATTTTGTTACGTTTATGCGATTAAGATATGCCTCAAATTCAAATCGCCCTTATATGTGCTTTAGGAGGCTAGACGATTCGAATTATTTATGTTTGAGTACCACGACTGTTTAAAGATATCATATATTCGATCTGATATAATTTTCAGGTCGTAATCATTTGGTAAAACTTCGTTTTGATTCCACCAGATATGTGCTAATCCAATATTTTCTAACAGGGATTTTATTTCAAACGCCAAGTTTTTATTTCCGTGTGTGATATTTACATCAGCGTCCTCTTTTAACATCTGATAAATATTTCTTGTTAACAATTTATTATTCGGGTTTATTATTTTTATCCAGTATTTAGTTACTTTTAGTTTTTGTTTAATTATCATAGGGTACCTCCCTAATGCTCCTTAAAGACCATCTAAATTTGTTGATTTTCTAACTGTAAGGGTTTTCATGAGAAATTTTCGGTGTACTAGTTTTATATCGTTACTTTCTTTTAAACCCCATATTTCCGATGAATATGTTAATGTTGTACCTACTAGACTATCAAATAAGTGGCCCTTTTTATTTAGTGCTTAGTCCTAACTGATTAAAAAAGATCAATATGTTATGAAGCGCTGACTGTGAATGTTTTGCAATAGTTTTCTGTTTTCTAGTCCAATTGCCGTTTTTGAAGAGCTGCACACCGATATATTTGAATGTAGTGCCAGTTTTTAGTGTAACATTGTTAAATACAAAATCATAATTCGTATGCCTTCCACTTTCGAAAATAATGATCTTAGTATTTTTAGTATTGACAGATAGGCGCCATTGTTGGCAGTAATTTTCGAGGTGTTTAAGCAAGGAAGAGAGCGATTGCGGAGTATGTGCGAACAAAACGGCATCGTTGGCAAAAAGTAACAGGAATAGCTTTTGATTTTCTATCGTGAATAGCCCGTCTATGTTTTCATTAATGTTAGTGAGAATATCGTTTACGAAGAAGAGAAATAGTAACGTTGAGCTTTGATCACCTTGTTTTACTCTTATGTTTGACTCGAAAAATGGCGAGTACGTAGAATTATATCGCACGCATGCTTTCACGGTACTGTACATACTTCTGACCGCGTTAACGAATTTGGAGCTGACATTTTCATTAATAAGTTTCTGGAAGATAAATGTTCACTTCAATTTATCAAAACATTTCTCAAAGTCCACGAAGGCGCAATTATTTCTTTTTTTGACTAAGTGTTTTTGTAATTATAGAATGCAGAACGAAGATACAATCTGTTCTTGATTTACCCTTTTGGAAACCAAATTGTTTTTTGTGATAGTTTCATGTTTTTCGGACCATTCCGTCAAAAGATTTAAAAATAAAGTTGAGTATATATTTGGAAGAATATTAATTAAAGTGATTCTTCTGTAATTCTTTTCATCTGCTATGTTTCCGCTTTTGACGATAGGTACAATTATGCCCTCTCCCCATGACTCCGGGTATTCCTCTTTGTCTAATAGTATATTAAATAACTTAAGAATGAACGGCGCTAGTTTGCTGACTTCGCATTTGTAAACGTCTGCACATAGCTTATCAATACTACCATTTTGTATTTTGTAAACGTATTGCTTTAACGATTTTCTCTAGGCTAAATTCTCTATCTAGTTCGATATCTTGGGTGTTTCTGGTGTGTTCGGGTAAGGCATTTTCGGGGCTTTCTTCAGTGGAGTAAAGGTTCTTAAAGTGCTCGTACAGGCTAGACGTACATAAATTATTTGCTTTGTTTTGTATCTTTTTGTACTGTTTATTTACTTTTTCCAAAACTCTTTAGGGTTTGAATTACCAATTTCGAAAGATATTTCGTTTCGTGGGTCTGAAATTTACATTTTGCTCTGCGCTTTGTACGTGTGTATTTAGTTTTTGAGTATAAGAATGCCCTTTTTATACTTGCATTAGTTTTATCTTTGAGAAATATATTTCGAGATGTTTTAAATTCCGATAAGTACGTACGCATATAATCTCATTTCTTGTTTTATATCATGTCAGTATGATCTGAGTGCATGTTGAGTTGTTTTTTTAAACATATCAACGCCGCAGTAGTGTCATTTTGACTTTTTTGTTAATATATTCTTTCAATTCTTTTTATATCCAACATAATATAAATATGGTATTAAGTCAGTTTCGACAATATATAATTACAATTCATAATACCATAAAACTGATTTCTTCACGTAGTAATGTAGGCATTCTTAATGCTCCATAATAAAGTAACTTTGTGATAAAAGCTTGAATTGTATGAATATTTAAAAAATGTGTTATTGTTTAGACACCTTTTTTACAATCTAAACGAAAACTGTGAATTCTTGTTTGTGTTTGATGGCATCTTGAGAAAATATATGTTAATTGTTAACTAGCATGTATCAGAAGGCTTAAGGAGAGTGACTGTGTCAATATCAATATCCTGCCACGTTTACAGTTCGTATATGATGGTTTTGAACTCGCTCACAGAAAAGTTTTTGGTAAATAATGTTTGACTGGGTGTAAAAGCGTACTCATAACAGTAATTCATTACAGATACGTGTTGATAATCTATCCTGCTCTTATATCTTCAAAAGTGATCACGTATACAAAAATTAATGAAATAAGTTTTGCCTGTCTTTAATATGTGTGTGTTTCGATGTATTATAATGTGAACATAAGTTCATCTCAAAGAATCAATTCTATTTATCGCAAATGCCATTCATAATGTCACGTTATTTGGTCGCATTCAAGTCGTGATAACTCTCTTCTTATGTGTGAACACAATGCTTGTACCTTGTGCCATTTCATTTAGGAAATAGAAAATACAACCATTTCCATTATCCTTGTTAGAACTTGTGTTGAGTTGATGTACGTTACACATACACGCGTTTTCAATTTCAACTGACCTTAAACTCGTTAATATCTCCTGTCACTCCTTTTTAAATTCATAAAAATAAGTAAAGCCTTTTGAAACATGCACGTTATTTATTTAACAAATTGTTTGTCCCGATATTTACCTCTAAATTGTAAGTCTTCGTTAAGACATAAATCAGGTGTCTTCACAATAACGTCAACACAATTATTCGTACAATATAGATGGTACATATACAGTTTCTATATTATGGAGTTAATACAATGCATGCATCATTATATGAAGAAGTCAGGCATATGACATATATTGTAATAATATGTTTTCGAGACAGAGCATACAAGTATATATATATTATATTGGATAAAAGGTTAATTAAATGTAAGTTGAAGTAAATTGACTTGAAAAAATCAAGTGCAGTACAAAATAGTCGAAAATGACACTGCTGCGGAGTCTATGCATACCATTTTAGGACGGCCATTCTGTTGCTAAGATTAAAAAAATAATAAACACGCACTCAGATAATAGTGGTATAATATACAACCAGAAATGAGCTTTCATGTGTACGCTTAGGGGGATTACAACATATAACTGCTGGTCTGTGTAAGAGGGAGTTGGTACGGTAATGAACTTTGTCTGTTAATGATTTTATATACTATGTAATGTTGTCCGTAAGCAAGTGTCAACATGGAACATGTAAGTGACATTGACTGAATGTTTTGAAAAGGTTGGAAAAGACAAAGTGAATGGGTTTAATATCTGAAGTTACGTCTGACATTTTGAACAATACCCTACTGTCGACATGCACTGCATGTTGACGAATTGTGAAAGTAATGACACTGAATACAAGAAATTGTCATTTCGAAGGTATATTTTTGATGGTTTTATTATCACTTTCTGAAAAGCTATTTTTAGAAGTTATTGCATGAGTTTTTACACATATATCCAAGTTACAAAATTATATACCAAGATCGTTAACACCCATTAGCAAATAACAAATCCGACAGTTGCTAATTGCCTTTCTTTGAGTATCATGATGTTTATTTAATTAATTGCCTCATTTATAATTCCACGAACCATCAATTGGTCGATTTCATCTGTTTCATCATAAATCAAGCCCAATTACACGTGCGCTGGTTATTCATTACATGGTGCAAGCAAACAGAACTGCTACTTTGAAATACCAGAAAAAACATCGAATATGCAACAAACACAATTTCCAAAAATATAACTAATACAGGTCACGTTTTCATAGTTCTGTCACTATGCAACTGTATAGATAATTATAGGTCGAACGTGTGGTCGTCTGACGACAGTTAAGTCAGCTGATATACTAAGTCGTATAGATTTCTCAACGGGTTCAGTCATTTAAAGTATCTGAAATATGTCTTATTATAATTTCTTCCTTGATATTCCATTTTTTGCACAATAAATATTGTAACATATGATTTGACTTTATTGATTAAAGTACCCTTTACATAAATAATTGTTCAATATTTTCTAAACATGTTGATTAAATTGATTCACGAACAATTTGTCTACAAGATAAAATGTCATAAAATGACACGATCAAGAAATATTTACTTTCAGTCAAAATAACCAAAGAGGTGACATCAATCGAATGCGCACGTAATAAGTGCTGGTTTCTCAATATCATTTATTTCAACTGATCAACTCTGAAGACAAACTGACATATTTATGACATCGAGAACCCACTATATCAGCTGAATGTCAATTAACTGTACGTACATTTCGAAAAATTGGTACATACAAATTCATGAAGGCAAGAAAAGGTTTGTTTTATAAAACCTGGATGGTGTTATTTTGATGACTAAGTAAACGTTCATCACGTGTAATGGTATACTTGTGTGTTACATGTGCGGCCTGAGATTGTGTTAAACGTACTGGATGCTTGTCTGATTCGTTTTATAGCAGACTCTAACACACACTTGCACTCATTTATATATAAAAAAAGTATATCATTGCATGTAATGTTATGCAAACAATTAAACCAACATTGGAGAAACAGATACAAAATTTACGAAAGTGTTTCGACGAAATTAAATGCAAAGATATGTATAAGCGCATATCACAATATGCAAACAACAATTACAAGAGGGCGCACATGTATATATGCTATGATTTAGTTTCCAAACATCGACACTAATAAACTATTCAAGTCCGGAAACATTCAACTTTCTTATAAAATCCGCTAGCCGTTCATTTCAGATGAGTGATAGTGCGTATTTTTATGTACATTTATAAATTGTGAAATGTTATGAGTGTAAGTCGATTACGTCATGTTGATAAATATATCACTTATTAATAAGCGGTTTCATGCAAATACACTTATTTGCTCTCGAATCTGTTCAAGTCAGTCTAAGCTTCCGTTTATTTTGCGTTTCGATTGTAATCCAGAGAACATAGGCCATAGCCAAAAGCATGGTCGTCACAATACTAAAAAGGCTTATTATCACAGAGCACTTTGCTTTCCACTCGCCTTGTTTCGGATCGCCGTCTCTGTATAATCTTGCAGCCGATAAGGAGAGATACATTGCAACAAATCCGAGGGTTGTGTTAAAGCACAGGCAAACAAGGCACGCGAGTGTCAGGTTTGTATCTGGAATGTACGTCGTTCCATAGTGTTGCTTCCCCGTTGGTTTTACGATGTTGGTATTCCTTTTGTCCATGGCACTCTATGCTTGTTCCATGGTAGCTTTTTTCTGAATGTGCTTTTCTTGATTGACACTTGTGAATTGTGTTTGTCTGGATCTATCGGTCATGATGGATGTTTCAGGAGAGTCCATACTGGCTACAGACTGTTAATTTCTCTTCCTGTTTTATTTTGTGACTATCAAAGGTCGTCTCCTTCAGACATCGAAAAACCTTATCTCTGAAACAGTGTTAAAATACATTATACATAATAGGTAAATACATTAGACATGTATTCTGGAAGTGCATTACCGTAACAAAATGCTTATATGCTTATTTTACTAAATAGTCAAAATATTGATCAAAAGACATATTATTTCCAAATATAGTTTAGTATTATCTTTATGTTATTAAAATGTAAATTATTAAAATATATAATAAATAAATATCACAGTTACAGATCAGTTATTAGCAAATAGCGTGTTCGACGTGGACAACACGTGAATAATGAAATAAATATAACTATAACGAATAATTCAAAACACAATAGTGTGTGTAACAATAATCTTAATCCGTATTTCATGATTATTCTCATAATAATTAGTATAACTTTCCAACAGTAAAAATGGCACAGGTCATTTGCAAGCCATGTGATATTTCACATCAAATTTTAACATTCATAATATCTACTGACGATAAATAGATAGACGATAAGATAGATGATATAGCTGGTGGAATCAAGATGGTTGAAGTACGTGCACAAAGTGACGTAAAATAAGAGGTATACACGCACACTTATAGGAAAGGTGTTACATCTACCTGTCATTATTGATATGTACGAACAACGGACTAGTCTTCTTTATTCCATACCAATACCGAAAATACTGACAGAGATTATACACAAATAGCACACATTCGCAGGTGTTTCAGCAGTGAAATAGGTATGTATTTACTTGTGATCTAAGTCAACATACGCGTATTATAGTATTTCGTTGCCTTGCTATATGAACAATAAAATCTAGATTTTTGAAAGCAAATATAACTTACTTCTGATTAAATTAATTTGATTGAAAATAAGGATGTGTGGAGATTTTTCAAATGAAACAATGTCAAAGCTCTTGAGACATCACCAACAAATAAGTAGTATCGGCTGAGTCATTATTTAAAATCAAGTCAAAATAATATACATTCTTTGACTCATTATTTATTTCATATATGTAATGTTTCCCAGCATCATCAGAAATTCAATTTCGTGGCAAGTAGTTTGAGTAAAATTCTGTGTTAATTGTATTGTAACCTATGGAGACAAAACAAACACAAGCAATGTCACATTAGAATTATTAAATAAAGCCTATTATAACATTTGAAATAAAGAATGAACTTAACTTATCTGATAAATTTCAACTTCTTTTACGTGTATTGACATTGATAAAAAAATGACAGTCAATATTTGATACAGCTTTATTATCAGGTAAAATGACACAAAACAACTATTAAAACATCTTTTTTACTATATCAAACAATGCATTATTCACAATTTGCAAACCTAATTAAAAGGCGGTTCAATATCCACAATCAATGTTCACCTCAAACGCGATGCATAGACATTAGCATAAAGAAAAGTCGCACATAAAGTATGTAATCTTAATATAACAACTTCGTTATTCTAGCAGTGTTAACCTTTCTTGACCACTCTTCCAATTACTAACTGCAGTTGCATTTGACAGGAAATTCACGATCCAATAATTCAACGGCAAAGATTGAATCTGCAACACTCCGTTATTAAAACGCAGTTGTGCACAAGGCATTTGCGATTGAATATATAACAACTGTTCTCACAGATACACATAACATTACCAACATGAAACCTTGCTTACGACATCGCGTGTTGCTATTTAACCGAGTTATAAAAGCAATGCGTATTTATTGTGAGATAATTACTACATTAAGGAAAACGACTTTTTTTACAATCAACATACAAATCGTCATCGTCTGGCAGTAATTTGAACATACTTAGTGTATGTGATTAGCAAACAAAGCGTTCGTAATATTTATAATTGTGTGTATCGTACACACAAATTTTGAATTCCAAACAAAACAACATGTAACATAACACAAGAACCGTAATGTCGTCAGTTTTAAAAAGGCCAGTTTAAGTATATACTAAACATATCAATAACATATTTGTTCAATTCAATTCATTAAAACGCATGTTTAATTTTAATTCAACTTAAATATTTAAAAAAAAGGATATCATTCACATGAGAACGGCACTGTTATGTAAAGAACCTTTTGTTCCGTTCTGTAGCACATTATTTATTTGAGTAAACTTAAAAACAAAATAATGTCATGGTTTGCCTCTAACACACGATATCATAAAATCAAACAGTACACTCATTTATAATTCACGAAATATACAAAGTTAATATAGAGTAATTAGCATTTAGTTTTTGCTCAGATTTCTCCATATCATGTTAAGACTTTGTAACAATTCTATCGTATTAATTTATTTCAGTCTTCCATCTCTCACGAAGTGCGGTTTAGTTCTCATATTACTAATTTCGTAATTCTAACACAGAATATTCAAGTGTTTTTTTCATTTACCATTACCACACACGACTTCCATTGTGTGCTATATATTTGGTACTGAACTATCTATTTAGACGTTGCCCTAATTTCAAAAATTCATATTCTTCTAATTGTAAGCTAAAAGGACTGTCTGAAATATTGAATTGATAAAGGATTTGCGCTGGAAAACAAGCCCTTGTATATACCTGTACCTATACATTCATGTGAACTCCGTATTTTATAAATTGTTTATAGTTAACTTCCATTTCGATTAAAATATTCATCTAAATATAAGTTTTTAGGTTTAAGTTCATTGGCAGAATCCGAAAAAATATGTCTTTGGTTACATACAAAACAAATACACAACTAATGTGTTTACATCGTAACACTGTTATCAAGTAGCAGATAGGTGATCGAAAGCGGAAACGTTTCATCGGCTCTTTTAAAATTTAAAATTTTTAAATCTTTTAACTGTAAGTAAACTCACGAGATACAAAGAATGTCATGTACAGCCAGTACAGAGGTTATTATGCCCCATTGTCCGAAAAAAAACAGCTTGCAAGTTAGAGAAACCTAACGAAAACGTCGTGCAACTAGCAGTTCGTCTTTGATGGGCTCAGTCCAACCTCTGCAAGGTGACTTTTGTGTGCACGAAACATTGAAAACAATACGTGAGTAGTTTTCTGAAATGAGCATTTAGCACAAATTGACATGTTTTTTTTTCATATCAACTTGTCTTATATAACGTTTTAACAACTGTACTATTTATACATTTTCTTTATCCTCCATTTGTTCTGTACAAGTAAATAATTATATTAATTTTATGCATCATCTGTATATCTAGCAAAACTCAAATATTATAGTTGCATAATTTTTCAAATTTGTAAAACAATCCATTTTTTGTATAATTTAAAAACTTATGTACAACTTAAAATGTTAAGTTATGTTTATTTTAAAATTTCCTGATGCACATGTGAATTTATGTAGGATAATCTTTACGCGATCAATATGATAGTTTGCTATATACGTATATTCATTCACGTTGACATAAAGATATGTAAAACTATTTGTAAATGGCACACACCTGTAATGTTTACGTCAATAAAACATTATGTATGTCACTGTCTGTATGTTAACAAAATGTGAGCAATAAACTAAATATGAAAGAAATTAGTAAGCCCAATCAGCGTTTTATTGTGTTCTTTGCTTCTACTATTAACAAGAACTTCAACCGATACGAACATGAATTTTATTTAAATATGTTTATTTAATGCTCGGAAAACTCATTGTATATTTAGAATACTACTTATAAAACAAAGTCGGGTTTTCAACATCTGTTTTCGGCATATAAATTGTTATTCCAAACCAGATTTTACGCACATTACTGTACAAAATACCGTTAGGGCCACCGTGGTTACTCATTAAAATCCAGAGGGCGAGAATGCGAGAACGCGAAAGTACGATGACGACAATGCGACAGTGCGACAATACAATGGCGGCAGTGCGATAGTACGGGGGCGACAATGCGATAGTCATATCGTACTGTCGCCGTGGTATCATCGCAATGTCGCCATCGTTCTATCGCATTGTCGCCATCGTATTGTCGCACTGTCGCCATCGCATTTTCGAATTGCCGCCATCATACTATCGCGTTATCGCATTGGCACCATCGTACTATCGCACTGTCGGCTATCGCCATCGTATTGTCGCACTGTCGTCATCGTATTTTCGCACTGTCGTCATCGTATTATCGCACTATCGAACTGTAGTATTGTCGCCATCGTACTATCTCACTGTCGCCATCGTATTGTCGCACTGTCGTCATCGCACTGTCTGATTGTCGTCATCGTATTATCGCGTTCTCGCATTGTCGCCATCGTACTATCGCATTGTCGCCATCGTATTGTCACCCTGTCATCATCGCATTGTCACATTGTCGCCATCGTACTATCGCGTTCTCGCGTTCTCGCCCTCTGGATTTTAATGTGTAACCACGATGGCACTAACGGTATTCCGTAATACTGCTAAAGCACAGTATGATTAGGTCACTCCCAATGCTCAAATCTCTATGTCTATTTTAGTAACAACACATGTCTATGGAAGGATATTTAGGTAAAAGTTACATCATTCGTGGTGAATATTTACATTATGACTGATGCTTATTCTAATTTGCTTTATGACAATTCCAACATGCTTGTTGTCTATTCGTTTATACTTGATGATTGCTGCAACATTACATCATTCATGATGAATATTTACATTATGCGTGATGTTTATTCTAACATGCTTCATGACAGTTCCAACAGGCTTGTTCTCTATCGGTTATACTTGATGATTGTTTCAACATGCTTGGTTACTATCCAATGTTTGTGTGTTCATTATTTCTGAAACCAGTCATAATCGGTTTTGCCACTAAGCGTCATTAACAACGGAAGTTAGCAACAGGCAGTAAGCAGAATGCAAGTTACTAAATTATGACAACAGGTGGCGCGCGTTTATTTTCCGTATGTTGAATAAATTACTTTTCGGAAAAAAAAGCGAAAACATCCGAATCATTTTGACAAGTAAACTGAATAAGCTGAATTAGTTCCCTTCGTTATATAATCTCCATTAAACTAAATACGTTCATTATTGCCATGAAGACCAGTAGGTTTACACAATGAATTGACTGCCGTGAATGTTTTTGATATTTGTAAGATGCAATTGGCACTCAAGAAATTATACATGCATTTTATTCAGAACATAACGGGGCTGATGTGTTGGAATTGTGGCCCTTCCCTAGTCCAAATAATTACAGTAGACGTAATCTACCGATGTGCATTGCATATCGACCTCATATTTATAAAGTAGCCCAAACCCCCATTGCCACAGACCTGTGCGTGAAACTTTCAGATTTCTCTAGTCTGTTTACCATGCTATAATTACAATTTCTATAAACACATATTTATCATTTTATGACTATATAATGTCTGTGGTATAAAGAGAAACCTGAAAGTTACAAGTACTCGTGTCTAGTACTGTACAACTAGTGTACTCCTCGTTGAGGAAACAACTACTTCATCTACATGTATTACAATACCATAAAACATAATTTTGAATCAAGTTGGAAAAAATCAATAAATAAATGTCATATAAACAGGTTTGTCATGAACGTTGACGTCGCTCTTGGTTACCAGAAAAATTCCCACGCACGGATTTCAACCGTCATTGTTTACAATCAATAAAGTGCATAAGTACTTGAATTTGTATAGTGTTTTTTAAGTGTCCAGCTACAGGTGGTTAGCGTGTGGCTATAATACTAATTAGTGAAAACATATTTTGTAATGATAAGTAATCATATTATAACGAAAAATCAACTTTTCTTAAAAAAAAATAAGTTAAATATATATTCAACAAGGTATCCAACTCGAAATCATCCGAAAACGGGATGCATCGTTTTAAACAGCCATTACTTCATCAATTTTGCAGCGATGTTCACGATCTTGGTCTTATTCAACGCAGAAATAAATTTTCTTTCTGGAAATGTATATGTCTTGCAATATTTTTACAAATATTGGGTCAACTTTTAAGAAATAACACGATACACAACTCGCGTGACCCAGCTGTGATCGATCAGACAGTATTCATGACTGAAATCTTCACGGGGAAAAGGGCATTTTCCCTGCAAAGTTCACGAACCTCGATACCATAATTCAATAAAACGTATGAAAAAAACATTCTTACCGTGCTTGCCGTAGAATAATGCATCAAAACTAACTGTCCAGCGCATTTTCAAACCTTTGTTTACATACATTTCAACCAACTGACATTTTAAACACACGAGTGATTTCATTGCTCCAATGCGGAGTTGTGTCTTTACAACAGGAGATTTCATTCATAAATACGGTCTGATCGATCACAACTGGGTCAAGCGAATTATGTATAGCTTTATTTCTTAAAATTTGACCCAGCATGTGTAGAAATATAACAATATATATACATTTCCTAAAAGGAAAATCATTTCTGCGTTGAATAAGACCGGGTCATGAAAATCGCTGCAAAATTAATTTAGTAATGGCTGCTCACAACGATGCACCCCGTTTTCGGATGATTTCGAGTTGGATACCTTGTTATATATAAAACGATAGTGATTTTTTTTTATAGAAAATTTGATTTTTCGTTTTAATATGATTATTTATCATTCAAAAAGATGTTTTCACTAATTATTATCATAGCCACACGCTAACCACCTGTGTGTCCAGCACGTGTGCCGGGAGAACAGGGCTTAATGTATTTTTGTTAAGCTCTATAATATTTATATCCAATCTGTATGAAAAAATGTCGGTGAACATTATTGCGCTGTTAATTTTTGAAAATATTGAGGCATTCGTTAATTATGGATCTAAAACGGAACATTAATCCGCATAAAAAAACACCGGGCATATTGCATATTAGATCGGACACATGAAATTATTTCGAAAGAAAGCAATAAGAGTTTCAATTCTACATGAGTCAGTCTCGCTGTGCACGATTACGCTCTTACTGCTCGTATATATTTGACTCTTGGCAAATACCTAGTGTTTTATTTTGCTTAATCTAAATTGTGTCATGCATCTATATGTACTTAAAGCAGCATGACCAACAGCTCTTTCATATGTGAAAGAGATTGACACGAAATACCTACCCATCTATAATAAAGTTTATATGTGCACTTCAATATTATAGTTTTATAGCATTTTATGTGGTGCAATATAAAAGTACTCTAGTAAATTTGAAATTATGTAATCGATTTCCTCTCAACATACATGCAAAGTTCCAGATAACTTTTTCAGCAAAATCTTGGTTTACACTCTAAAATAATCCAGCCTTAAAGTCTATTATTAATTCTTTTTTTTCAGGTAAATATAATTTTTGGCACATCCGCATTTAGGTTTATAGTCTAAGAAGAGCTCATGACAATTGCCGGGTTACAGCAGACTTTTTGCGATAAAAGGACCAGATAATGGAAAACGTTCGGCTTTTCGACTGTTGTAAAGATGGTCTGTTATTCATAATAACGTTAAAGTGCTGTTGATTTCATAATTGTAATGAGGGCCTAGACGAGTGGGAACTCATTGATAAAATGTTTACATTATATGCATTGATATTGAGTTTTACGCATGATCACACATTTTGAATTCTTATTTTATTTTTCCAATGTGTAACCGTACGCACAGAATTTAAGTCTACTGTTTTACTAAATTTAATTCAATTTTTTACGACTTTAAGCGTCTTATCTGGAGCTCTGCATACATGCATTAGTAGCATATATTGAAATATATCCATAGACTTTCTTTGGTTATTGAAGGTAAATTACTGTACACAAATTATGGTTAGTCATTAACCAAAAAAAGTTAAGTCTACAAACACGCGGTTAATTTCGGTTCAGTAGCAAATATCTTACAAAGGTGCGCAACTTCTCCTATAACATAAAATTTCCGTTATACGCCGTAAATTTCCGTAGTCCTCCGTAGCATTTCGGAATGACTGTCAATTGACATCATTGTATGATGCATGATAGTATGTTTCTTTGTGCTTGGGTGAAACTCACATCTTACCATCGCGTTAATTTATTAAACGCATTAATATTTGATTCCATTATGCACTGCGCCTATTGCACAAGTCTCTCTGCACAAACCAACATACACATATGCAGCATGCAATTAACGAACAAGAATGTTGCATCTGTACACATGCATGATACCATTAAGCAGAATGTAAATAGACATTGGACATCAGGCAAGATGTAAGTGTCATCAAGCATGAAAAGGTGTCTACATACTAATTGAAAGTACCATCAAGAATCATGACACAGTCACAAAGAAAGATGTAATTTTTACCTAAATACCCTTCCATATTTGTCGGCACTGTGTGTTGGCTTAATTTCACTGAAGAACGTCTACTGGTAAATCTTACAAAAAAAGTGATAAATAAGACTGAGTAGCAATTTTTTCGGCGTTGCTGTTTAACGTCAAATTTGGCCTTTCAACGAACTTCTTAAAAGCCCATTAAATTGTAATGAAGAAGTTTCCCGCTTGTAGGTCCGAATGAATTAAATCAAATTTTGCAATTGGCAATTTGATAGAAATCCCCATTAAACATTGCACATAGCTTTTTGAAATAAACAGACCACATTGAACGCATTCACGATATCCTACAGCTCTCTTTGCAAAGACCTATCTAGTGTTTCTTGGCCGTGTAAGATCTATAATTAGAACATCGTCACCTAAACATCTACTAATAGAAGAGCATATTTTGGGGAAACAAATTCAATAAGAGTATAAAACGTCCACGATCAATAATGTGTAGTTTGTTAAAGATATCACGGCAGTAAAAACATAGCACTTTAAAGAGACCACAATCTGGTACATTTGGTCAATTGTTGCGTCCGTGGCGGACAATACATTTTTAAAAAGAAAGCGTACAAAAAAGCAAACACAAAGTTCTTCGTAAGCTTGTTTTAATCTTAAAAACACATAATCGACAGTCATTCCAGTCAAATACAATACTAACAGTCAGCACTCTAGAGATCAAAATTGCGGATATAAATATTTAATTCAGGGATATCAAGTGTATCAAGTTCGAATTCCGGAAAAAATAGCCGATAGTCTGGGGCATTAGGTCCCTTACAGGGATAAAAGGTAAATTCCCGCCCGAGCCGTAGCTAATTGATTTATTGTAGTCTTTCTAGTTGCAATTTCTGGTGAGTACAATGCGGAATATTACGGATATTTGCAACATGTCGAAGATTTTCGGAAAGTAGCGAAGAGGTTTTCGTCAGTTAATATTCATGTCCGTGCCGGCCGCTAACTTATCAGAATCAATAAAAAAGAACCAGGAAAAATCGGTACCGATCGCAAATTTCCGGAATTCCGATAAAGCTTCAACATAATTTGTTCTCAAATGATCGCGTACTCGAACGAATCTGTCCCTACGCCTCCAACTCTCTTTAAATCTCATCGGACGTACATTGATCTCAAAATCTATCCTTGACGACTCAAATCATATTTCCTGAATTGTTTGGTCTATTGACGTCCCTGTAATTATAACAATGGTCTTTTGGATAAACAACGCTAAGTTGTTGCAATATAATAACCGTTTAAAATAGTTACCGGTTTTCATTTAATAAAATGATTAAGTCATATTCGAGATTTCAGCGATTGCCAATATTTTGCTTTTGTTTCTCATAAGCATATGGTGCTTGGTATCTGCTATTGACTCCTATGTAGATTGCAAATATTACATAACCCTTACAGTTGCCGAGCGCAGATATCTGCACTTGCCGCTAAAAAGAAAAATCTTTGCACATTAATTTAATTCAAATCTCATTATCATAATCAAAATCATCATCATCGTCGTCGTCGTCACTACTACCACCACCACCATCATCATCATCATCATCTTCTTCTTTTTCTTCTTCTTCTTCTTCTTCCTCCTCCTCCTCATCATCATCATTAACAACAACAGCAACACCAACTTAACATCATCATCAAACAACAATAAACATCGGTAGCATACAATGTGCTTCATCAACCATACATAATTATATGCGTTAAAACACCATAATAGAACAGCATGAATGAAGCTGTCTATTACTCTTTTATATTTCCTATACCAATATTTGTTTTCGTTAATTGAAGGACTAGTTGAAATCTTCTATAAAAGCCCTCCCCCCCCCAAATAAAAAAAAATAAAAAATAATAATAACCCTAGCAAACAACAATACACATAGGTTAGTTAGTATACACTGTGCTTTAGCAACCATGCATAATGAATGTTTATGACTTCGGACCGTTGTGATCAAATTTAAAAAAGCAAGATGGTATGTATGCGGCACACAACACATAGATAATTATAGTTTTATACCTTAAACGTAGTTCATCAAAATAAAGATAAGTTATTATCTATGTAATACTTAAATTAGGTTTATAACGTATGCATATATGTCTAAAACTTGTGAAATGTGATTCGTAAGCCGACGACAACATTATCATTCGGACCCTTCTCCCCACCTAACAATCGAGATTAAACACCTGTGGAGATCCCGATCTTATCAATGAATAAACCGGTTCAATGATGTCAAGTCAAATAAAACATACTATTACTATCCAAATAAATATCTATCAAAAAATGTAAATTGATATACCTACTTAACTAAAACTAAACTTAAACGATTAGCAAGAAAAATATATAAAGAAGAAGCGGGCAAAGTAGACAAATTAATTGTAACATATGTTTTCTCAGTCTCCCACTGTTGAACAATATAAATAGTATTTATCGCCACCCCAAAAGGGATCTTTATCACACGTTTGGCTCAACTAATATATAATTGTGACAGGACAAACTGTCAACCAATACCTTGTTAATGTTGTATACATAACTCCAATCAAAGGTTAACTTCCAAGGAAACTGCGGCATGTTAAAACTGTTGATTATGACAAAATGTTGTTTAGTACAAATCAGTACAATAGCGTCTGTTATGTGGCCTATACTAATCCAGTTAAATAAAACTTAAATCGCTGAAAAGTTTAGATTCTTTACACCTTTAAGAAAATATATATAACAGTTCTTTCCTGTTTTAACAAAATGATACATTTAAAAATAAATTATGAAGCATCGCTAGCAATAGTAGAAAGAGAAGAAGAAGGAGAATTATTATCATTAGTAGCAGTAGCAGCAGCAGCAGCAGTGGCAGCGGCAGCAGCAGCAGAATCAGTAGCAGAATCAGTAGCAGAATCAGTAGCAGTAGCAGTAGCACTAGCAGTAGCAGTAGAAGTAGCAGTAGAAGTAGCAGTAGCAGTAGCGTATCAGTAGCCGTATCAGTAGCAGTAACAGTAGCAGTAGCAACAGCAGCAGAAGCAGCGGCAGCAGCAGCAGTAGCAGTAGCACTATCAGTAACAGCAGCAGCGGCAGTGGCAGCGGCAGTGGCAGTGGCAGTAGCAGTGGCAGTAGCAGTAGTACTATCAGTAGCAGCAGCAGCAGCAGCACTGGCAGCGGCAGTGGCAGCGGCAGAAGCAGTGGCAGCGGCAGTGGCAGTGGCAGTGGCAGCGGCAGTGGCAGCGGCAGTGGCAGTGGCAGCGGCAGCGGCAGCGGCAGCAGTAGCAGTAGCAGTAAGAGTAGCCGAAGCAGTAGCAGTAGCGGCTTTTTGCTTTTTTGTTTTAGAAGTGTTTGTCGTATAAGAAGAGCGCAAGGAAGACAAATTAATTGTAACATGTGTTATCTTAGTCTCCGTTGTAGTAGTATTTGTTGTATCTACACAGCCATTTTTCAGTCACCTGAGAGACATGTTTTTATAAGAGATTTAATTGTGGACCAATACATCGTGTATTAATATCAGTGTACCCACTGGGACACCACATGGGGCGAGGATTAACAGATAAACTAGGCCTTCAATTAATTATGCGCCTAGAGGCAAACAATACTATAACTTACTGATAATTTTAGGATTGGGATGTGTTTGTATCTTATTTGAAATTAGCTAGCTTAATTCAAAAACTAATTATAGCCTCAATATTATCACAAGAACATCATCACATATTCATTGTGCAATATATAATCATATAACCATCACAATATGCCAGAGCGTTAGTATTTATTGTGCATACATATCCTACAGCAACATTTACAAAACTTATTACAAACCAACCACTCAAGCTTTAATTAAGATTGATTTCAATTTATATTATGACATACATGAAAGATCACTGTCAATTAATTAAAAAATAGCTTGATGCTTCGTACTCAGCGATTTAAATAAAAGAAACGTTGCGTACACATTAATTGGGGTTAATAAAAAAAGTCTGCAATTAAAATAATCAAATTTAAATAATACTAGATTTAGTTTCAAATTGTCGCTCAAAAAATGTATCAGTTATATCAGTTACTAGGGAATCGATTTGTTTAATCTCCGCAATCAAATAATAATTATGGTGTTTGTATGACAAATTAATAGCTATTCGTCATTGAATGTATGGTACTCATAAAAATATTGAAACAATAACCACAACAACAACAACATATGTGATTATGTATATATCTTTTTCAGATACTCTGTGTCATACTTTCAAAATTATCCTCATAAGCTTTTTAATAATAAAATAAACACTATTGCAATCTTAGTAAAAACCAACTTAGCCGTTATGCTAATGATTTTATGTTCAGTATGCGTGTACATTTCAATATTATATAACAACAAGTGTTCACAAATACCTATGTTTAATAAATATTAAAAACATGAGAACCAATGAAGGTATTGCATTTTAATAGACTTGTTTTACCGTGTGTGTACATTCATATAAAATCTTTTGAAAATCACACTTGAGATAATGTCTTTAGGTTTTGCTATTTCTAATCGATTTAAACACCATAAAACCACCGTATTTTCTCTTACATTCTAAATTTCCTTACATTTCCTTTTTAAGCCAAAATATTTGTTTTCATGATTCTTAATTTTCGGACATACGGATTTTCGTACAGTCAGTTAAACAGCGCTATTTTATCAGATTTTGGCCCTGTTTTTGCTTATCTGATGACCCTTCGGTCATGCATTTTTACAACCGGATTAAAGTAATAAAACAGAATCATGCCTAAGGGCAATCGACCATTACATTTGCGTACTTGGGTAAAATACCTTGTAAACCTCTAATAAGCAATGATTCCTTCCAACAGCGTTTGAAATGATATCGTATTAAGAAAGCCAAACGTTTATTGTTTTTACTTTTTATATATTATTTCAGTTGATTGCAAAGCTGTTAAGTTGTATTTTTAAAGTAAAGAACGAAGGGAACAACACAATAAAATTATGTACATTGATGTATTATTTCTACTGCAATTAAATAAATGACATACAAACATAACACACTTGTCTCTAAATATTTTTCGTATTTAAATTTTCCAACACGAAAAACAATATCTTTAAGTGACCGGAAACTTATAATTATTACGGCATATAGTAAAAGCAGAGTTGTCTGAACCATAAGTAAAATAAAAAATAAAAAATGACACAGCTTATTTTTCCCTCAAGTGTTAATGATAATATGGATAAACAATTAAAAATACATAAAGTCAATTGTGTTGATTACTCGTTATTGAAATATTGCAATGCCAATTATAAGACATCTGATTAAAAACAAAATGAATGGTGGAATACCTAATCTGGAAATACAAACTAATGATACTATTAATGCAACAACAACAATCACATCTTTTCAAGCGCAATCAGAAAACTGCTACAGCTTTGTATTAACGAACATAAATATGTTTGTGCTTATAGATTTGGATAAACTTCAAATCTTTAAGCGAGCTATGAATTGAATATAATTTATATTTAAAAGTTTTGCTACTCTGTTGATAACTAGCAACAGCAAAAAGGAAGATACCATTTTTTATCATCTAATTTTATTTATATTTCATTGTTTATTTGTTTATGATCACAAGGATTGTTTGGATAACAGAGTGTGTCTAGATATACCGGTACCCTTAAAAATATGTTTATGAATTGCAATGAAGCGTAGAAATTAAACGGGCCCTAATACAGATACCATTTTTATCGGAATGAGATTATAGTTTCAATAGCAACTCGTGTGTGTCAAATGGTCTGTTGATGCGTCTTGTGTGTAGTGTTGGGCCCTGCGTGCTTGTCACCTTCGCTTTCAGCCTATACCGCTGGCTAGCCCTGTGCGAAAATGAAGCTGAAGTGCGTAAGTCTTCACTGCCAGTACATAGCCTCTCTACAGACAAGTCCTATGTAGTGCCTCCTATTGGCGACACACGTCAACTGAGTACCTCGCGGCCTCAGGCTGAACTACAGGGACTCGGAGGTGGTCTGCCCCCAGACATGCGGCATGCCAGGCCCACCGGCGTATGGAAATGCCCTGATGCCCATGAACAGACCCCCAGCCAAAGGGTAAAATGGCCCCTGTGTTCCCAGGGATATAAGGTTCCCCGCCTACAGGGTTAAGTAGGAAACCACTGCCTTGTGGTTTGTCGTTGGATCGGCAAAGGCTAAGGGTGAGGTAACCCCGACAGAAAACCTAGGGAGTTGAAATCGGAGACGTTAGGCCATTGGCACTCCCTTAACAAGCCATGACGTCATGTACATCGCTATGTCTACACAATCAACCGGTGTTACTCGATGTGGTGCTGAGTCTCTGAGATCCCACCAGGGAGATTCAGTGCCGGGCTCTGAGCCTCGACAGAGTCCACCCACAGCTACTGGGGGTCCCTCCTTCATTCCACAACAAGCCAAGAGAAGAGGAGGAAAGAAAGCTGGCTACAATAAGCCTAGGAGGAGAAAAGACCAACATCATCCTTTCAAGGTGATGCATTGGAACGCAGAAGGAGTCTTTAACAAAAAGACAGAGCTAGAACATATCCTTCATGAACAGGACATAAATGTCTGCTGCATTCAGGAAACTCATCTGCAGCCAGCGAAATCCTTCAAGGTCAGAGGATACCAGAGTTTCCGATGTGACAGAGAAGGCAGAAAGAAAGGAGGCATCCTGACATTAGTCCGGAACAACATCAATGTAGTCCAGACTAAAACGCATATGGATGACTCTGAATTCCAGGTTCTGAGTCTCAGGAAGAACGATTTCAATCTGAAGCTTGTGAATCTCTACTCTCCAAATGACAAAGCTCTTTCCCTAGACAGTATCCCAACAGAAGAATCTAACTTCATTGTTGTTGGCGACTTCAACAGTCATTCACAAAGCTGGGGATATGACCACATGGACCGACGCGGAGAGGAAGTGGAGAACTGGCAAGATGAAAACAAGCTTAATCTTATCAACCAGCCTGAAGATCTGGCAACTTTCTACTCTAGGAGATGGCACACAACGTCGACCCCAGACTTAGCTTTCTGCACTGCAGATATCCAAGGGCATATCAGGAGAGAAGTCTGTGAACAACTAGGAGGAAGCGACCATCGTCCAGTTCACCTCATCATAAACCATTCTACCTCTTCATCCTCAAGCATCCCCAGATGGAACTACAAGAAGGCCGACTGGAACTTATACAAACGTCTGAGTGATGACCTCTGCAGAGATATCAGAGTGGATGGTAGAGATATAAACAATGTTGTGAAAGACTTCAATGCATGCATACTAAACGCAGCACAGAAGGCGATACCACGTGGGGCCAGAAAAGACTACAAGCCATACTGGAGTAGGGAGTTGGAAGACCTCCAGACTAAGTTGACAGAAGCCAGGGTGGAAGCAGAAAGCAACCCCTCACAAGAAAGCAACCTCTCACTACAGCGAGCCAAGGCCAAATTCCTGCGGCACAAACTTGAAGCCCAGAGAAAGAGCTGGAGAAACAAAACAGCATCACTCAACCTGGAGCGAGATGGCCGTAAGCTGTGGAGGTTAACGAAACAGCTGAATGACGATGAAGTCCAAGCGAGAGGCTAAGTAACTCTGGAAGAGAATGGAGAGCTGCTGACAGGCAAACAAGCGGCAAATGTCTTTGCCAGCAACTACAAAGATGTCAGTGACATTCCTGTCAGTAGAGAGAGACAGAGAGAAGTAAGAAGAGAACAAAGGGACAGGAAAACAGATGATGTGACATCAGACCGCATGAGCCAAAGCCTGACCCTGCACGAACTACAGACAGCAGTCAGGCAGCTGAAATTAAAGAAGTCTCCAGGACCACACAATGTGACCAATGAAATGATCACCCATCTAGGCAGTTCAGCAATGCACAAACTCCTAGACATCTTCAACCACAGCTGGACACAAGGCCAACTTCCCCAAGTCTTGAAAGAGGCCATTATGATACCTATCCACAAGAAAGGCAAGGATCCGAAGCAGGCTGGAAGCTACCGTCCAATAAGCCTCACTAGCTGTGTTGGGAAGACGATGGAGAGAATTGTAAATGCACGCCTTAAATGGTATCTGGAGACGAACGACTTACTTGCAAAACAACAAGCTGGATTCAGGCAATTCCGCTCCACCGAGGACCAGACTACCTACCTGACACAAGAAATTGAAGATGCTTTCCAGGAACAGAAGGTTGTCCTGACAGCATGGATAGACCTTCAAAGGGCCTTCGATAAAGTCTGGACTGACGGACTCCAAGTCAAACTGATGAGGAATGGAGTTGGAGGAAACATGCTGAAGTGGATCAAGTCCTATCTATTCAATAGAAGGGCAAGAGTAAGCTTGAACCAAAGAAGCAGTAAGAAGTTCCTTCTACGGCACGGTGTCCCACAAGGAGAAGTCCTGTCCCCGACGCTCTTCTTACTCTTCATCAACGATCTTGTGTCTGAATTGCCAAGGGGAGTGAAGGCGGCACTTTATGCTGATGATCTTGTGATATGGTGCAAAGAAGAGCATGCCACCACAGCCACATACAGAATGCAAGAAGCAATAGACAAACTTACCGCATGGGCTGAAGACTGGTGTGTAATGATCAACAAAGAGAAATCATCCACCACACTATTCACATTGTCATCAAAACAGAAAGCAGGGACGGTGAGAATGGGAGACACTCCTATGACTGAAGCAGACGAGACCACGTACCTGGGAGTCACCTTTGACAAGAGGCAAACGTGGAAGCCACACCTCATGAAAGCAGAAGGAAGGGCCCGAAGAAAACTTGCAATGATGCGAAAGCTTGCGGGAACTACATGGGGGGCAAATGAGCACATACTCAAGACAGTCTATCAAGGCACAGTGAGACCCTAACTAGAGTATATTTCCCCCACATGGTCTTCCACAGCCAAATCCAATCGCCAGGCTCTGGATAAAATCCAGAACCAAGCTCTGCGCATCATGACAGGAGCAACCAAGTCCACACCAATTGCCTTCATGGAAAAGATAACAGGAATACAACCACTTCAAGAAAGAAGAGATGTCAAAATCCTGCTTCAGACAGAGAAGTATAAATGTCTAACGGATCACCCCATGTCAGCCAGAGTTAAAGGGTACACCAAAAATCGGATCAAGCGTAGCAGCTTTGTACACGAAGCTAAGAAGCTGGACAAGGCCTATGCAACGGATCTGACCATCCCCACCACTCCGCTTGGTCAAGAAGACATCATAGATCCATTACAAAATGACCTGTCAAATGTTGCAGTAAGATCCAGTGTTCCTCACCTACAGCCAGGTAAACAAGAGGATGAGCATATCAGAAAGAGCCTCACACTTGCCATGATCGATGACGAATACCCAAGAGAGGCATGGACTCATGTCTACACAGACGGTTCTGCCACTAGAGCAGTCATAAATGGAGGTGCTGGCATCGTCATTCTGTACCCATCCGGAAAACGAGAAACACATCATGCAGCAACCGGAACACACTGTAGCAACTACAGAGCAGAGACTTTAGCCCTCATGAAGGCAGTGTCAATGATTGAAGACTCGACCGAAGATGTGAACTCGATAGTCTTCTTTACAGATGCCATGTCTGTATTAGAAGCCCTGACCAACACCAAGGTTCTTCAGCTTGCAAATGCCTTACAAAGAATCAGCACCAACCTAAACGTGACCCTCCAGTGGATCCCAGCACACTGTGGAGTGGCCGGAAATGAAGATGCTGACCAACTGGCAAAACAAGGTGCTCAGTTAGATCAGCCACCTGTGCAAGTAAGCTACAAGGAGAAAGTTACCATCATTAAATCACTTACCCGGCCAAGACAAGAGGCAGATGCATATCATCTCCTAAGCAGGGCAGAGCAAGTGATAATGGTCAGACTCCGATCAGGGCACAACCGACTCAATGCACACATGCATAAAAAATACAGACTGGCCCCGTCACCGACCTGTCCGTGTGGCACAGAAGACCAAACAGCTGAACACATCCTCCAAAGATGTAAACGTCACGACCAGGAGCGAGCTACAAAGTGGCCCCAGGACACAACCCTCCATCAGAAACTTTATGGAGACGTGGATGACCTGAGACGGACCACATCATTTATTGAAGAAACTGGTGTGATCGTGTAGAGCGAACGCCAAGAAGAAGAAGAAGAATAGCAACTCGTAACGCTTTTTGGATTGAATGTGTAATGAATACTTTTAGCGACAAATTGACTTGGTCAAATACTGCATCTTAAACGGATAAATAAAATTGAAACCATTTATTTTCAATATTATCAACATTATTATTTAGTTATTAATACATTAAGCAGCAAACTCTATTAATCAAAAAGATTTGATATAACATCCGAATTCACTGCAAAAATGAGCTGAGCGATAGGTTTTACGGTTGTTGAAATTGTTCATGATGAGAATGACGATGACGACGATGATGACGATGACGACGACGAGGAGGAGAACAACGACGATAACAATGACGATGATGATGATGATGATGACACTGATGATGATGATCACGACGATGACGACCATAACGATGTTGTTGGTGATAGTGACGATAATGCTGCTGTTGTTGCTGATGACGATGCTGCTGCTGATGATGCGGTGGAGGCGGAGGAGCAGGACGAGGACGAGGGCGACGACGACGACGACGATGATGATGATGATGATGATGATGATGATGATGATGATGATGATGATGATGATGATGATGATGATGATGATGATGATGATGATGATGATGATGATGACGATGATGATGACGATGATGATGACGATGATGATGATGATGATGATGATGATGATGATGATGATGATGATGATGATGATGATGATGATGATGATGATGATGATGATGATGATGATGATGATGATGATGATGATGATGATGATGATGATGATGATGATGATGATGATGATAATGATGAGATGATGATTATGTTGATGATGATGATGATGATAACGATGATGTTGATGAAAATAACGATACTGTAATTAGTAAATTAACTCATTAATTGTTATTATAATACACAAGCACATGCTAATGGATCTGTATCCGCAAGGCGGTGAAATGAAAACTCACTTGGTATAAATATGAAAAATTGAATCAAAATATCATAATGCGGAGTGTTAAAATGTGTTCAAATCGAGCGAAATTGTTGCAGTACTTTTCTACCGAAACAAATGCTTAGCCCAGTTATTTTAAAAATAATTTCAAAATACCACGATACACGTCAATTGGCTAACAAATACATTTGTAAGTTTTACCTCACTCAAAAACAGTATTTATTGAAGACAGGGCGTCAACAATGTCCGAGTTTCTTCAACGTAGCTTAAGTACCTAAAGTACCTTTCCGTTTGATTTATCGCAGGATCCTGGGTCCGCACCCACAGTCTTTTGAAGTGTCTGCATTAAAAAAGATAATAATTGTTGTTTGTAATAATCTTTGACAGCTCATTAAAACATGTAAATCCTCAATTCGTAGAGTTTCAGTATGATTTCATTTATTTAAAAAATAAAGACGGTTAACATATTTTATACACACATATATTAGTAGCTATACGCCATATAACATAGGACATAATGTATATTATAAATCAAAGCGCTGAAGGCACTGAAGTTGTTCGCTGTTGTCGTCCTTGATTAGCTTGTTCGCATTGCATATGCTTATCATTGTGCACAGGCTAATCTTACTTGACGTGCATTAAGCCTCGTTTTCCATGAAAACAGCCAATATGTGCATATTTTAATGATAAACACTAGACTGGCCAATGGCGTTTACAAGCTGGTATATACATTCACTGCTAGAGCAGAATCCTTTGTCGTCTGCTGCAGACAGGCAGTGGTAATCGTTCCTAGCAGAGTGAGTTGTGGTTCTTGCCGTACTTAAGTCTTCTAAGCACCTACTGATTTGCATTTATTACCCATTCTCTTGAAACGCCGACTAATAAAGTGCGATAAACCGCCTTTAAGCACTTGGCACATTAACAAATAAGAACATTCCACACCTAACCGAGAACCGACGTCTTTAATCGCGAAACTATACCAGAAATTGAATACCGCCAGAAACAACAATGAGCTCACTTCGATTAAATATAAATACACTATATTCATTGCGTCCTAAGCAATCAAACATATCAACCGAAAATACCAGCGAATACAGTATTATATATCGCCTCAGACATGCGAAAGCGCCACGATGAGTGAAGAGTGTGTGTATGAGAGTTTGTTTACAGGTCCTAGGCTACTGGCCTCTTCACGAGATTTGTGTAGCCCGACCTGAATGATGAATGAAATGGATGTAGTAACAGTTATATGAACACGATATATCCGTACCAATATCCATGTGAGCACATACTAATAATAATTAATTTTTTAATCGCCATTAGCTTGAAAATAAACGTAAATAGATACAACAAAGACCAATTCGGAGACTTTAGAAATTTTAAAATACCTCCCCTGCAATAGAAAATATATATGGAGACTCACATTCTATGGAATATCAAAATCTCAATATATCTTTCTCCGAAACTTTTTTCTGGTAAAAATCATCTTAAATTTAGCTGTATATTCGTATGTAATTAATTAAACAAGAGTTATAAAAAGGCATCGCAAAAAATATCGCGCTTTACTTGAATAAGTTACCTCCCTTAAGTCTATCGGAATATCAAAAATACGTATATAAACGAAACGCGTTCCTTGAATAAGTGATAATAAAGCGCGTGCCCGTGCCACTCGCCCTCCAAATACTTACTAAATATAGTACAACGTATCTACAATCATTGCGACTAACTCAAACCTCAGTAAATAAGTAACCAGGATAAATATACGTTTAGGTAATTAAGATATAAAACATACATATAAAAATTTACATGTTCCCTGTCTGCCGAACCCGATCCATGGACTATAACCACAAGAGGTTCCTATGTACCTATGTAGCCGGATTGCGCCCTCAGAGCGCCCAACACCGACACAGATCACGCTACTCTCCGGTCAAACACAATACTACATAGGACTGCTGCCTTTGTCACCATATTATCAGAATCATTAACGTGCAAAATGGAAACTTTCAACTGTCCTTTCACTTCATACATAAGCCATTGCCGATCTTCAATGATCGTTTTTTTCCGAGAGATGCATTTTATTTTTTTCAAACTTCGAATTTTGATATATGTTTAACTTATTCATTTAGATTACATTATTTTCACTATAAATATTGACTTTGATCCAATTATCATCTGAAAAATACGATTTCGCGATTTCTTCAAAGATCGAGCGAGCCTTTTTACCTGTTTACTTATATATATCTAATTTAAGGTTACACAGATGTGAAGTTGTCATGGCCGAGTGGGTAAGGCGATGAATTAGAAATCTTTTGGGATTTTCCGGCGCAGGTTCGATTCCTGCCGACATCGCATACTTTTTGCGACGCGTTTTATTTCTTTTCTAACGTAATTTGATTTAATATAGCACATAAGCTATGTTTATTGTTAAATATGTTGAAAATTGTATGCACATCCTTCAATTTTAAAATTAAAACAACGTTATGGCTAAATTGATTAATTTACTGCTGAAAATACGAATGATGCATGTTGCATTTTTATTTTTATTTCAAAAAGTAAACGGTAAATCTGTCTATTTTTTGGTATTTTTGCTGTATATAGTGTTTCTATAAAAACTTAGTTTAAAATATAACTTAAATGATACTATTTTGAATTTTATGACACTTTGTTTTTAACCGACCCAATTTTTACTTGGCTGAAATCACTTACATTTCATGGCGCTATTCCATAGATTAAAATTTGTAAAAAATAAATGTTTGTAAAAGAATACTTATTTCATCTTGTTTAAACTTTAAACACCTTTACTGCATCTGTACACACCAACTGCATGCCCATATTTGGAAATTTGAATGAATTATGTACTTTTATATACCCCAGGGGTGAACATAAACTGGACAAAAGCCGAGCGTGAGGGTGGTTTTGAAAAAATCGGTTTTTTTTTAAGCCTACCTACAAATTTGCATGTAGTTTAGTGAAATGATGCTGATTAGGAAACTAATTAATTAAATTATATTTGGATATGTGCCCATTAGAGGTGCGCAAGCTTAAAAAGGTAAAATTACCGAAATTCCCGTTCTTACACGTTGTAGCATGGATCGGGTATTGAACACGATACACGTGTGTATTAGCACCCTACTGTACTCCCGGCGGGGTTATCAACTGCACCAATACACCGGTAAGCAACCAGGGGAATATCATATGAAAAAAGAACTATCATGCATGTTTGATGTGTTAAAGTGTGTCACAAAATTTCCCTAACTGCCGATGTCGGCTATAATTTCGGTATAAACATGCAAAGAAATTAACATATATATAATGTTAATGCCGATATGTTATTGGACATTTTGTATGTCAAATGTTCATTATTTGTATTAAAATTAAGACGATTGTATTGAACACGATACACGTGTGTATTAGCACCCTACTGTAGTCCCGACGGGGTTATCAACTGCACCAATACACCGGTAAGCAACCAGGGGAATATCATATAAAAAAAGAACTATCATGCATGTTTGATGTGTTAAAGTGTGTCACAAAATTTCCCTAACTGCCGATGTCGGCTATAATTTCGGTATAAACATGCAAAGAAATTAACATATATATAATGTTATTGCCGGTATGTTATTGGACATTTTGTATGTCAAATGTTCATTATTTGTATTAAAATTAAGACGATGCTTATTTGCCAGAAAGCGTTTATTTCAAATGCAAAACAAGCAATAATCATACATAATACCAAAATATAAAACTAACAAAATGACAACACTCTCGCTTAACGCAACGTTCAGAAGCACGCGCACTTAACAAAATTATTGCAACTAATGCAAGCTGTAATTAATTTGTGACTACTTGCTATACAACCAGTATCATGCGAAAATTGATCTTATTTAATTGTGGTTCCCTCTTTGAATTTATGTTGCCTGTCGACTTTTAGAATAATGTGTCAGTAAGAAATGTATTGCTTGCTCTACAACCAGCATCATGCGAAAATGGATCTTATTTAATTGTAAATCCCTCTTTGAACTTAAGTTGTCAGTCGACTTTTAGAATAATGTGTCAGTAATAAATGTTTTTCTTCAGTTTCACATGTTTTTTTAAGATAATTTAGTGAAAGATGCAAATGTGTCTTATTTATTTTTTTCTGTGTCTTCAATGTATCTTATTTATATGTGACTGCGTGCTTATTTTTTTTTCAAGAAATGAAAGATGCAAATGTGTCTTATTTTAATTTTATCCATGTCTTAAATGTGGCTTATTTATATAAGATAAAATGATATACTGCCAGTGTCATGCAAAAAAGGATCTAATTTCTTAATATCCACATTCACGCTTTGTTCTTTATTAGCACCGTCTTTAATTAGGCTATCTATTTAAAGTACAGATTACTGTGAACTTTATAATTGTGCAACGGTGATGTTGATCCATTATCGTTGTTAATTTAAAATGTACACAACAAGTTAGCAATTAATGAAATCAGTTATTTTGGGAGTAAATCTAATTTTTTCTGTACAGTAGCCAGGTGGATGTGTATTGGGCGGATAAGATAGGGATCACCACAACAAGTTTCTAATACACAGTATAGACTTCCCCTATTATTGTATTTGTTATTTACCTGATTGGAATAAATAAAGTGTTAAAGATCATTTCATGTGAAAAGCAGGATTTCTGACATAATTTCAATCGTTTTGCTTTTATACAAAATTTCATGGAACAATGAATATATTGGCGCGATGGAACACAATTTATTAATCAAGCTGACAGTATAGTATCAGTTTTTAATTATGTGTAATTTAATTCGCATCTCTCCCTTAACTCGTTCAATGACACGTGAACTTATATCAATTATAAAACATCACGTGCATCATTAAATATTTTTTTTTAATTATGAAAACATATTATATGATCTACATGGTTTTGTTTAGTTTTTTTCTCAACCAGAGAGATATTATAAAACATTGTTATATATAAAGCGCTTTACTTTTCTACATTACATAAAGATATATCGATTTTTTTGTTAAGTGTACGTGCTTGAAATATTTATAAAAAGGCAGTGTTTTTTTTTGTAATAAAATCGAAAATTGACATTTAATTTGATGCAATCCACATTGTTTAGCGGCCAAGCGCAGTATTCCGCTCTCGGCGGCCGATTGTGTATTGCAATATATACAATGAAAAGCTGGGTTTCTGACATAATTTCAATCGTTTTGTTGACGCGGAAGTGCTTTTTGGTGGCCAAAAATACTATTGTTCCCTTCATTTAAACCTAAATCAGTATTTTTTTACACTTGAAGGTTTGTACAGCGGGGATTTCGGTACCGGCGCGGGTTTATGTGCTTGTTAAGAATTACCGAAATCCCCGCTAAGAGGCAACATATGCTGATTTATGCTTTGATTAAACATTGATAACTTAATTGCAAAAGTGTATAGCATATTGTAAATAAGGTAGTACGATATCATTTGTTTCATCAGATTTGTTTGGAAAATACTTTCTGAAGACTTATTATTACTATGTCATGTTATATTTACATATACTTTTGTGTAACCAATGTTTTAAATGTACATTTTACCTTTTTTACATTCGTTTACACATTTTTCACATTAATAAACTATTTAATAATGGAAAAAATATTCTGATAAGAGTGTTTAAATGATTAACACTAATATGATTGTGTACAAATCAACATTAATGCAAAGCCAAAACCCAAACATAATGACATATAGACCCTTTAAGGCGTAATATGGGGGATTGGCGTAAACATGGGTGATTTCGGCTCTGGGCGTACGAATGTAGCAGTTCCGAAATCCCCGCTAATTATTTTCCAAAAGAAGTAACCGAATGGGAGATAATACATGTCACTGGTTGCTAATGAAAAAAAACACTATAATAATTTTGTTGACACTTGAAGGTTTGTACAGCAGGATTTCGGTACCGGCGCGCGTTTAAGTTCTAGTGTAGAATTACCGAAATCCCCACTGAGAGGCAACTTAATGCTGTCAAGAGTGCTTAAAAATTAAAATTAATATCATTTTGTTGCACCTTAACATTCATGTGAAGTCAAAAACCATTCATACCGATGACCTATTGACCCTTTAAGGCGTAAATATGGGGATTTCGGTACTAGGCGGGCGAATGTAGAATTACCGAAATCCCCTTTTCATCATCGCACATTAGTGCAACATAAATTTTAACACAATATATGTAGGGAAACTCATATGATTCGCGTAATGTGAAAATGATTATTATGCTATAATTCGACCACGAAACTTGACGTGACTTAATACCGGACATTATGGAATAGAGCTACGCTGGCCGTATTTGACATAAGACCCATTTTCGCATATTATCTTATCAATGCTTATATGAATTTGATTGCTATAATCTAATGCGTATTCGACACGGAATTATTGTCAAGGTTTTTCATTTTGTCAATATTTATCATAGCAGGGGACATTGCTGACATCAATATGGATACTGTTTTCATTTTCTGTCGAGAAATGATATTACTTATTATCAAGATTATTTTATAGTACGGTAGCGTTCTCTACACAAGTGAGATTTATTTGTACTGGTAAATTGCTCTTATACTCACCATTCGGACTCGACGATCGGCTCGAATAAAAATGTTAGTCGCTTAAAAGTACAAATTCATCATATTGAGCACGATAATTATTATTATTATTATTATTATCATTATTATTATTATTATTATTATTATTATTATTATTATTATTATTATTATATAGCTTTGAGAAACGTATACCTTAAAAAAAATCCCATTGGAAAAAAATCCCATGGGAAAAAAATCCCATGGGAAAAAAAATGATTTTTTTATTTTTTTAAAACACGATTTAACGCGTTGAAATCGCGAGAAATTCTCATCATTTGTTAAATGTTAGTGTTTCTGAAGGTTACATGACTAAATCTCTAAAAATCAGAAAAAAATCCCATGGGATTTTTTTTTCCCATAAAAAAATGGGATTTTTTTTCTATCAAAGTAAATTGAACGAAAATAAGCACAAATGCTTTAACAATGCTTAAAATCGATAACTAAGCACAAACGAACGTGTTTTATGTTTTTGAAAATCCCATGGGATTTTTTCTCCCATAAAAAAAGCTGGAGAAAAATCCCATGGGTGAAACCAAAATTCCCATGGGATAATGAAAAATCCCATGGGCAAATACAAAAATCCCATGGGAACCCCAACTTTGCAAATAAAGTTCATAGTGAAGAAAACGCATTTAACAAGCAAAAATAACCAATTATTAATCACAAGTTAGACTTTTATCTTATACTTTATCACAAATAAGCAAACCTTCAAAAAAAAGGGTACTTAAGTTTGCGAAATTTCGGTTTCGCAAAGTTTTTCCGGTGGCCGTTTTTAATCGAAGTGAGCTCATTGTTGTTTCTGGCGGTATTCAATTTCTGGTAATAGTTTCGCGATTAAAGACGTCGGTTCTCGGTTAGGAGTTAGGTGTGGAATGTTCTTATTTGTTAATGTGCCAAGTGCTTAAAGGCGGTTTATCGCACTTTATTAGTCGGCGTTTCAAGAGAATGGGAAATTAATGCAAATCAGTAGGTGCTTAGAAGACTTAAGTACGGCAAGAACCACAACTCACTCTGCTAGGAACGATTACCACTGCCTGTCTGCAGCAGACGACAAAGGATTCTGCTCTAGCAGTGGATGTATATACCAGTGTGTAGTGTTTATCATTAAACTATGTACATATTGGCTGTTTTCATGGAAAACGGGGCTTAATGCACGTCAAATAAGATTAGCCTGTGCACAATGATAAGCATATGCAATGCGAAGAAGCTAATCAAGGACGACACCAGCGAACAACTTCAGTGCCTTCAGCGCTTTGATTTATAACATACAGTATGTCCTATGTTATATGGCGTATAGCTGCTAATATATGTGTGTATAAAATATGTTAACCGTCTTTTTTTTAAATAAATGAAATCATATTGAAACTCTACGAATTGAGGATTTACATGTTTTTATGAGCTGTAAAAGATTATTACAAACAACAATTATTATCTTTTTTAATGCAGACACTTTAAAAGACTGTGGGTGCGGACCCAGGATCCTGCGATAAATCAAACGGAAAGGTACTTTAGGTACTTAAGCTACGTTGATGAAACTCGGACATTGTTGACGCCCTGTCTTCAATAAATACTGTTTTTGAGTGAGGTAAAACTTACAAATGTATTTATTAGCCAATTGACGTGTATCGTGTTATTTTGAAATTATTTGTAAAATAACTGGGCTAAGCATTGGTTTCGGTAGAAAAGTACTGCAACAATTTCGCTAGATTTGAACACATTTTAACACTCGGCAATATGATATTTTGATTCAAGTTTTCATATTTATACCAAATGAGTTTTCATTTGACCGCCTTGCGGATACAGATCCATTAGCATGCGCTTGTGTATTATAATAACAATTAATGAGTTAATTTACTAATTACAGTATCGTTATTTTCATCAACATCATCGTTTTCATCGTTATCATCATCATCATCATCATCATCATCATCATCATCATCATCATCATCATCATCATCATCATCATCATCATCATCATCATCATCATCATCATCATCATCATCATCATCATCATCATCATCATCATCATCATCATCATCATCATCATCATCATCATCATCATCATCATCATCGTCATCATCGTCATCATCATCGTCATCATCATCGTCATCATCATCATCATTATAATCATCATCGTCGTCGTCGTCGTCGCCCTCGCCCTCGTCCTCCGCCTCCACCGCATCATCAGCAGCAGCATCGTCATCAGCAACAGCAGCAGCATATCGTCACTATCACCAACAACATCGTTATGGTCGTCATCGTCGTGATCATCATCATCAGTGCCATCATCATCATCATCGTCATTGTCATCGTCGTTGTTCTCCTCCTCGTCGTCGTCATCGTCGTCATCGTCGTCATCGTCATCATCGTTATCATCATGAACAATTTCAACAACCGTAAAACCTATCGCTCAGCTCATTTTTGCAGTGAATTCGGATATTATATTAAATCTTTTTTATTAATAGAGTTTGCTGCTTAATGTATTAATAACTAAATAATAATGTTGATAATATTTAAAATAAATGGTTTCAATTTTATTTATCCGTTTAAGATGCAGTATTCGACCAAGTCAATTTGTCGCTAAAAGTATTCATTACACATGCAATCCAAAAAGCGTTACGAGTTGCTATTGAAACTATAATCGCATTCCGATAAAAATGGTGTCTGTATTAGTGCCTGTTTAATTTCTACGCTTTATTGCAATTCATAAAAATATTGATAAGGGTACCGGTATATCTAGACACACTCTGTTATCCAAACAATCCTTGTGGTCATAAACAAATAAACAATGAAATATAAATAAAATTAGATGATAAAAAATGGTATCTTCCTTTTTGCTGTTGCTAGTTATCAACAAAGTAGCAAAACTTGTAAATATAAATTATATTCAATTCATAGCACGCTTAAAGATTTGAAGTTTATCTAAATCTATAAGCACAAACATATTTATGTTTGTTAATACAAAGCTGTAGCAGTTTTCTGATTGCGCTTGAAAAGATGTGATTGTTGTTGTTGCATTAATAGTATCATTAGTTTGTATTTCCAGATTAGGTATTCCACCATACATTTTGTTTTTAATCAGATGTCTTATAATTGGCATTGCAATATTTCAATAACGAGTAATCAACACAATTGACTTTATGTATTTTTAATTGTTTATCCATATTATCATTAACACTTGAGGGAAAAATAAGCTGTGTCATTTTTTATTTTTTATTTTACTTATGCTTCAGACAACTTTGCTTTTACTATATGCCGTAATAATTATAAGTTTCCGGTCACTTAAAGATATTGTTTTTCGTGTTGGAAAATTTAAATACGAAAAATATTTAGAGACAAGTGTGTTATGTTTGTTTGTCAATTATTTAATTGAAGTAGAAATAATACATCAATGTACATAATTTTATTGTGTTGTTCCCTTTGTTCTTTACTTTAAAAATACAACTTAACAGCTTTGCAATCAATTGAAATAATATATAAAAAGTAAAACCAATAAACGTTTGGCTTTCTTAATACGATATCATTTCAAACGCTGTTGGAAGGAACCATTGCTTATTAGAGGTTTTCAAGGTAATTTACCCAAGTACGCAAATGTAATGGTCTATTGCCCTTAGGCATGATTCTGTTTTATTACTTTAATCCGGTTGTAAAAATGCATGATCGAAAGGTCATCAGATAAGCAAAATTTAGAATCATGAAAAAATAAATATTTTGGCTTAAAAAGGAAATGTAAGAAAATTTAGAATGTAAGAGAAAATACGGTGGTTTTATGGTGTTTAAATCGATTAGAAATAGCAAAACCCAAAGACATTATCTCAAGTGTGATTTTCAAAAGATTTTATATGAATGTACTTACACGGTAAAACTAGTCTATTAAAATGCAATACGTTCATTGGTTCTCATGTTTTTAATAATTATTAAACATAGGTATTTGTGAACACTTGTTGTTATATAATATTGAAATGTACACGCATACTGAAAATAAAATCATTAGCATAACGGCTAAGTTGGTTTTTACTAAGATTGCAATAGTGTTTATTTTATTATTATGAATCTTATGAGGATAACTTTGATAGTATGACACAGAGGATCTGAAGAAGATATATACATAATCACGTATGTTGTTGTTGTTGTTGTGGTTATTGTTTCAATATTTTTATGAGTATCATACATTCAATGACGAATAGCTATTAATTTGTCATACAAACACCAATATTATTATTGGATTGCGGAGATTAAACAAATCGATTCCCTAGTAACTGATATAACTGATACATATTTTGAGCGACGATTACTAAATCTAGTATTATTTAAATTTGATTATTTTAATTGCAGACTTTTTTTATTAACCCCAATTAATGTTTACGCAACGTTTCTTTTATTTAAATCGCTGAGTACGAAGCATCAAGCTATTTTTTAATTAATTAAGTTTTGTAAATGTTGCTGTAGTATTAGTATGCACAATAAATACTAACGCTCTGGCATATTGTGATGGTGATATGATTATATATTGCACAATGAATATGTGATGACGTTCTTGTGATAATAATGAGGCTATAATTAGTTTTTGAATTAAGCTAGATAATTTCAAATAAGATACAAACACATCCCAATTCTAAAATTATCAGTAAGAAATAGTATTGTTTGCCTCTCAGCGCATTATTAATTGAAGGCCTAGATTATCTGTTAATCCTCGCCCCATGTGGTGTCCCAGTGGGTACACTGATATTAATACACGATGTTTTGGTCCACAATTAAATGTCTTATAAAAACATGTCTCTCAGGTGACTGAAAAATGTAGATACAACAAATACTATTACAACGGAGACTAAGATAACACATGTTACAATTAATTTGTCTTCCTTGCGGTCTTTTTATACGACAAAAACTTCTAAAACAAAAAAGCAAAAAGCCGCTACTGATACTGCTTCGGCTACTCTTACTGCTACTGCTGCCGCTGCCGCTGCCGTTACCACTGCCACTGCCGCTGCATCTGCTGCTGCTACTGCTACTGATAGTGCTACTGCTACTGCTGCTGCTGTTGCTGCTTCTGCTGCTGTTGCTACTGCTACTGTTACTGCTACTGATACGGCTACTGCTACTGCTACTGCTACTTCTACTGCTACTTCTACTGCTACTGCTACTGCTACTGCTACTGCTACTGCTACTGCTACTGCTACTGCTACTGTTACTGCTAGTGCTACTGCTACTGCTACTGATTCTGCTACTGCTACTGCTGCTGCTGCTACTGCTGCTGCTGCTGCTACTGCTACTGCTACTAATTATAATAATTCTCCTTCTACTTCTCATTCTACTATTGCTAGCGATGCTTCATAATTTATTTTTAAATGCATCATTTTGTTAAAACAGGAAAAAACTGTTATATATATTTTCTTAAAGGTGTAAAGAATCTAAACTTTTCTGCGATTAAAGTTTTATTTAACTTGATTAGTATAGACCACATAACAGACGCTATTGTACTGATTTGTACTAAACAACATTTTGTCATAACCAACAGTTTTAACATGCCGCAGTTTCCTTTGAAGTTAACCTTTGATTGGACTTATGTATAAAACATTAACAAGGTAATTGTTGACATTTTGTCCTGTCACAATTATATATTAGTTGAGCCAAACGTGTGATAAAGATCCCTTTTGGGGTGGCGATAAATACTATTTATATTGTTCAACAGTGGGAGACTGAGAAAACATATGTTACAATTAATTTGTCTACTTTGCCTGCTTTTTCCTTATATATTTTTCTTGCTAATCGTTTAAGTTTAGTTTTAGTAAAGTAGGTATATCAATTTACATTTTTTTATATATATTATGTGGATAGTGAGAGTATGTTTTATTTGACTTGACATCATTGAACCGGTTTATTCATTGATAAGATCGGGATCTCCACAGGTGTTGAATCTCGATTGTTAGGTGGGGAGAAGGGTCCGAATGATAATGTTGTCGTCGGCTTACGAATCACATTTCACAAGTTTTAGACAAATATGCATACGTTATAAACCTAATTTAAGTATTACATAGATAATAACTTATCTTTATTTTGATGAACTACGTTTAAGGTATAAAACTATAATTATCTAATTGTTGTGTGCCGCATACATACCATCTTGCTTTTTTAAATTTGATCACAACGGTCCGAAGTCATAAACATTCATTATGCATGGTTGCTAAAGCACAGTGTATACTAACTAACCTATGTTTATTGTAGTTTGCTAGGGTTATTATTATTATTATTATTTTATTTATTGGGGGGGGGGCTTTTATAGAAGATTTCAACTAGTCCTTCAAATAACGAAAAAATAATAATATTGGTATAGGAAATAAAAACGAGTAATATACAGCTTCCTTCATGCTGTTCTATTATGGTGTTTTAACGCATATAATTATGTATGGTTGATGAAGCCCATTGTATGCTACCGATGTTTATTGTTGTTTGATGATGATGTTAAGTTGGTGTTGCTGTTGTTGTTGATGAAGATGAGGAGGAGGAGGAGGAAGAAGAAGGAGAAGAAGATGATGATGATGATGGTGGTGGTGGTAGTGGTAGTGACGACGACGACGATGATGATGATTTTCATTATGATAATGAGATTTGAATTAAATTAATGCGCAAAGATTTTTCTTTTTAGCGGCCAAGTGCAGATATCTGCGCTCGGCCGCTGTAAGGGTTATGTAATATTTGCAATCTACATAGGATTCAATAGCAGATACCAAGCACCATATGTTTATGAGAAACAAAAGCAAAATATTGGCAATCGCTGAAATCTCGAATATGACTTAATCATTTTATTAAATGAAAACCGGTAACTATTTTAAACTGTTATTATATTGCAACAACATAGCGTTGTTTATCCAAAAGACCATTGTTATAATTACAGGGACGTCAATAGGCCAAACTATTCAGGAAATATGATTTGAGTCGTCAAGGATAGATTTTGAGATCAATGTTCGTCCGATGAGATTTTAAGGGAGTTGGAGGCGTAGGGACAGATTCGTTCGAGTACGCGATCATTTGAGAACAAATTATGTTGAAGCTTTATCGGAATTCCGGAAATTTGCGATCGGTACCGATTTTTCCTGGTTCTTTTTTATTGATTCTGATAAGTTAGCGGCCGGCACGGACATGAATATTAACTGACGAAAACCTCTTCGCTACTTTCCGAAAATCTTCGACATGTTGCAAATATCCGTAATATGCCGCATTGTACTCACTAGAAATTGCAACTAGAAAGACTGCAATAAATCAATTAGCTACGGCTCGGGCGGGGATTTACCTTTTATCCCTGTAAGGGACCTAATGCCCCAGTCTACCGGCTATTTTTTTCCGGAATTCGAACTTGATACACTTAATATCCCTGAATTAAATGTTAATTTCCGCAATTTTGATCTCTAGAGTGCTGACTGTTAGTATTGTATTTGACTGGAATGACTGTCGATTATGTGTTTTTAAGATTAAAACAAGCTTACGAAGAACTTTGTGTTTGGTTTTTTGTACGCTTTCTTTTTAGAAATGTATTGTCCGCCACGGACGCAACAATTGACCAAATGCACCAGATTGTGGTCTCTTTAAAGTGCTATATTTTTACTGCCGTGATATCTTTAACGAACTACACATTATTGAGCGTGGACGTTTTATACTCTTATTGAATCTGTTTCCCCAAATTATTCTCTTCTATTAGTAGATGTTTAGGGGACGATGTTCTAATTATAGATCTTACACGGCCAAGAAACACTAGATAGGTCTTTGCAAAGAGAGCTGTTGGATATCGTGAATGCGTTCAATGTGGTCTGTTTATTTCAAATTGCCAATTGCAAAATTTGATTTAATTCATTCGGACCTACAAGCGGGAAACTTCTTCATTAAAACTCAATGGGCTTTTAAGAAGTTCGTTGAAAGGCCAAATTTGACGTTACACAGCAACGCCGAAATTGCTACTCAGTCTTATTTATCACTTTTTTGTAAGATTTACCAGTAGACGTTCTTCAGTGAAATTAAGCAAACACACAGTGCCGACAAGTATGGAATGCTATTTAGGTAAAAATTACATCCTTCTTTGTGACTGTGTCATGATTCTTGATGGTACTTTCAATTAGTATGTAGACACCTTTTCATGCTTGATGACACTTACATCTTGCCTGATGTCCAATGTCTATTTACATTCTGCTAAATGGTATCATGCATGTGTACAGATGCAACATTCTTGTTCGTTAATTGCATGCTGCATATGTGTATGCAGGTTTGTGCAGAGAGACTTGTGCAAAAGGCGAAGTGCATAATGGAATCAAATATTAATGCGTTTAATAAATTAACGCGATGGCAAGATGTGAGTTTCACCCAAGCACAAAGCAACATACTATCATGCATGATACAATGATGTCGATTGACAGTTATTCCGAAATGCTACGGAGGACTACGGAAATTTACGGCGTATAACGGAAATTTTATGTTATAGGAGAAGTTGCGCCCCGTTGTAAGATATTTGCTACTGAACCAAAATTAACCGCGTGTTTGTAGACTTAACTTTTTTTTGGTTAATGAGTAACCATAATTTTTGTGCAGTAATTTACCTTCAATAACCAAAGAAAGTCTATGGATATATTTCAATATATGCTACTAATGCATGTATGCAGAGCTCCAGATAAGACGCTTAAAGTCGTAAAAAATTGAATTAAATTTAGTAAAAAAGTAGGCTTAAATTCTGTGCGTACGGTTACACATTGGATGAATAAAATAAGAATTCAAAATGTGTGATCATGCGTAAAACTCAATATCAATGCATATAATGTAAACATTTTATCAATGAGTTCCCACTCGTCTAGGCCCTCATTACAATTATGAAATCAACAGCACTTTAACGTTATTATGAATAACAGACCATCTTTACAACAGTCGAAAAGCCGAACGTTTTCCATTATTTGGTCCTTTTATCGCAAAAAGTCTGTTGTAATCCGGCAATTGTCATGAGCTCTTCTTAGACTATAAAACCTTAATGCGGATGTGGCAAAAATTATACTTACCTGAAAAAAAGAATTAATAATAGACTTTAGGCTGGATTTTTTATAAAGTGTAAACCAAAATTTTGCTGAAAAAGTTATCTGGAACTTTGCATGTATGTTGAGAGGAAATCGATTACATAATTTCAAATTTACTAGAGTACATTTATATTGCACCACATAAAATGCTATAAAACTATAATATTGAAGTGCACATATAAACTTTATTATAGATGGGTAGGTATTTCGTGTCAATCTCTTTCACATATGAAAGAGCTGTTGGTCATGCTGCTTTAAGTACATATAGATGCATGACACAATTTAGATTAAGCAAAATAAAACACTAGGTACTTGCCAAGGGTCAAATATATACGAGCAGTAAGAGCGTTATCGTGCGCAGCGAGACTTACACATGTAGAATTGAAACTCTTATTGATTTCTTTCGAAATAATTTCATGTGTCCGATCTAATATGCAATATGCCCGGTGGTTTTTTATGCGGATTAATGTTCCGTTTTAGATCCATAATTAACGAATGCCTCAATACTTTCAAAAATTAACACCGGAATAATGTTCACCGACATTTTTTCATACAGATTGGATATAAATATTATAGAGCTTAACAAAAAAATACATTAAGCCCTGTTCTCCCGGCACACGTGCTGGACACTCAAGTGGATAGCGCGTGGCTATGATAATAATTAGTGAAAAGATCTTTTTGAATGAAAAATAATCATATTATAACGAAAAATCAAATTTTCTATAAAAAAAAATCACTATCGTTTTATATATAAAACAAGGTATCCAACTCGAAATCATCCGAAAACGGGGTGCATCGTTTTGAGCAGCCATTACTAAATTAATTTTGCAGCGATTTTCATGACCCGGTCTTATTTTCAACGCAGAAATGAATTTCCTTTTAGGAAATGTATATATCTTGTTTTTTATTTCTACACATGCTGGTTCAAATTTTAAGAAATAACGCTATACATAATTCGCTTGACCCAGTTGTGATCGATCAGACCGTATTTATGAATGAAATCTCCAGTTGTAAAGACACACCTCCGCATTGGAGCAATGAAATCACTCGTGTGTTTAAAATGTCAGTTGGTTGAAATGTATGTAAACAAAGATTTCAAAATGCGCTGGACAGTTAGTTTTGATGCATAATGCAACGGCAAGCACGGTAAGAATGTTTTTTTCATACGTTTTATTGAATTATGGTATCGAGGTTCGTGAACTTTGCAGGGAAAATGCCCTTTACTCCGTGAAGATTTCAGTCATGAATACTGTCTGATCGATCACAGCTGGGTCATGCGAGTTGTGTATCGTGTTATTTCTTAAAAGTTGACCCAGTATTTGTAAAAATATTGCAAGACATATACATTTCCAGAAAGAAAATTTATTTCTGCGTTGAATATGACCAAGATCGTCAAAATCGCTGCAAAATTGATGAAGTAATGGCTGTTTAAAACGATGCATCCCGTTTTCGGATGATTTCGTTTGGATACCTTGTTATATATATATTTAACTTATTTTTTTTAAGAAAATTTAATTTTTCGTTATAATATGATTACTTATCATTTCAAAAGATGTTTTCACTAATTATTATTATAGCCACACGCTAACCACCTGTGGATGGACATACACCTTTAAAAAACACTATACAAATTCAAGTACTTAATTGATTGTAAACAATGACGGTTGAAATCCGTGCGTGGGAATTTTTCTTGTAACCAAGAGCGACGTCAACGTTCATGACAAACCTGTTTATATGACATTTATTTATTGATTTTTTCCAACTTGATTGAAAATTATGTTTTATGATATTTTAATACATGTAGTAGAAGTAGTTGTTTTTTCAACGAGGAGTACAATAGTTGTACAGTACTAGACACGAGTACTTGTAACTTTCAGGTTTCTCTTTATACCACAGACATTATATAGTCATAAAATGATAAATATGTGTTTATAGAAATTGTAATTATAGCATGGTAAACAGACTAGAGAAATCTGAAAGTTTCACGCACAGGTCTGTGGCAATGGGGGATTGGGCTACTTTATAAATATGAGGTCGATATGCAATGCACATCGGTAGATTACGTCTACTGTAATTATTTGGTCTAGGGAAGGGCCACAATTCCAACACATCAGCCCCGTTATGTCCTGAATAAAATACATGTATAATTTATTGAGTGCCAATTGCATCTCACAAATATCAAAAACATTCACGACAGTCAATTCATTGTGTAGGCCTACTGGTCTTCATGGCAATAATGAACGTATTTAGTTTAATGGAGATTATATAACAGAGGGAACTAATTCAGCTTATTCAGTTTACTAGTCAAAATGATTCGGATGTTTTCGCTTTTTTTCCGAAAAGTAATTTATTCAACATACGGAAAATAAACGCGCGCCACCTGTTGTCATAATTTAGTAACTTGCATTCTGCTTACTGCCTGATGCTTACTGCCGTTGTCAATGACGCTTAGTGGCGAAACCGATTATGACTGGTTTCAGGAATAATGTACACACAAACATTGGATAGTCACCAAGCATGTTGAAACAATCATCAAGTATAACCGATAGAGAACAAGCATGTTGGAACTGTCATGAAGCATGTTAGAAAAAACATCACGCATAATGTAAATTTTCATCATGAATGATGTAATGTTGCAGCAATCATCAAGTATACACGAATAGACAACAATCATGTTGGAATTGGCATCAAGCACAATAGAATAAGCATCAGTCATAATGTAAATATTCACCACGAATGATGTAATTTTAACCTAAATATCCTTCCATAGACATGTGTTGTTACTAAAATAGACATAGAGATTTGAGCTTTGGGAGTGACCTAATCATACTGTGCTTTGGCAGTATTACGGAATACCGTTAGTGTCATCGTGGTTACACATTAAAATCCAGAGGGCGAGAACGCGAGAACGCGATAGTACGATGGCGACAGTGTGACAATACGATGATGACAGGGTGACAAAACGATGGCGACAATGCGATAGTACGATGGCGACAATGCGAGGACGCGATAATACGATGACAACAATCAGACAGTGCGATGACGACAGTGCGACAATACATAGTACGATGGCGACAATGCTACAGTTCGATAGTGCGATGATACGATGACGACAGTGCGATAATACGATGACGACAGTGCGACAATACGATGGCGATAGCCGACAGTGCGATAGTACGATGGTGCCAATGCGATAACGCGATAGTATGATGGCGGCAATTCGAAAATGCGATGGCGACAGTGCGACAATACGATGGCGACAATGCGATGATACCACGGCGACAGTACGATATGACTATCGCATTGTCGCCCCCGTACTATCGCACTGCCGCCATTGTATTGTCGCACTGTCGCATTGTCGTCATCGTACTAGCGCGTTTTCGCAATCGTACGAACGCATTGTCGCCATCGTATTGTCGCACTGTCGTCATCGTACTTTCGCGTTCTCGCATTCTCGCCCTCTGGATTTTAATGAGTAACAACGGTGGCCCTAACGGTATTTTGTACAGTAAAGTGCGTAAAATCTGGTTTGGAATAACAATTTATATGCCGAAAACAGATGTTGAAAACCCGACTTTGTTTTATAAGTTGTAGTCTTAATATACAATGAGTTTTCCGAGCATTAAATAAACATATTTAAATAAAATTCATGTTCGTATCGGTTGAAGTTCTTGTTAATAGTAGAAGCAAAGAACACAATAACACGCTGATTGGGCTTACTAATTTGAGGCAAGAAAAAACACATCGTGCTATTATATATAACATATAACGTGCATCCGCAAAGTTCGAGCGCCCGTCTCGGTGCCGTCGTTTCCGGTGAAATTTTCGCACAGGTGCTACCGAGTTTGGATATGAGACCACGAATCATGGCTTGATTTTATATATCAGTCAGCGTAGAACCTGACCAGACTGCGCGGTTGGACAAGCTAGGATGGACCAACTTTGGCCGCATATGACATAAGACCCATTTTCGCATGACGCGGGTCATCTGACCTTTATAATATGTATATAGCTTTGAATGGAATTTGCACTTAGTTTTTTGCATGGACTTATTGTTATGTTAATGTGTTGCACGCTTTCAAAAGCAGAGGGCATATATGAGATCAAATATACTACGGAGTTCATTTTCTGTTGCAAAATGAAATGTAATAAAGATTGTTACTCAGCGGTGTGTACAGTATGACAGCGTTGCCTGTCTGCGATGCATTTATATTGGTTCTAAGCTGGCATACTCACCAGTTGGACTCAACCATCTGCTCGAACAAGAAATGATAAGTTCTACTAGCATAAACCTTTAATTGTAACTTATTTTAAAAATATTCATGTTATTTATATTATTCAATTTATTATTCATGATTATAATTATTATTTCCTTTATTGTTGTTTTTCGCATTAAGAAACTTATTCGGCTTACGAAATTGAAAAATCCCATTGGAAAAAAAACCCATGGGAAAAAAAACCATGGGTGAAAAAAATCCCATGGGTGAAAAAAAGGGTACTTAAGTTTGCGTAATTTCGGTTTCGCAAAGTTTTTCCGGTGGCCGTTTTTACTTATCCAGCTTTATCAACTTTGCGATGTCTGTCTCATCTAATATTCCGTTCATTTTGTGTTTCGATGGTTATCAAGGGAAAATATGACATAACCAAAAGCAAGGTCGTTAATATTCTAAAAAGTCAAACATAAAAATAGCATATTCAACTAAGAAGAATCTTCATTCGTTTGGCTATATAACAAATATGTTTATAGACAAGAATGACTTTTAGCTGTTTCCAACATGAATTCTTGTTAACGTCATCGCGTATTACCATTTTACTAATGACATCGATTAAAAATTACAATGGCGTTTTAATATTGATCAATTAAGAAAAACTACTGTTTTAAACCCCTACACAAATAGTTTTTGTCTACAATAACTGAAATATACATGGTAACCGCAATTTGCCTACACAATTGCGCGTCTGTACAGCGTATATTTCTGTTTGCCTTTCACCCCCTGGGCAAGATATATACATTAACTCAAGCGTTAGCAGATACTGTTGATCTGTATTTTTATGTTAAAACTGTTGATAAACAGACACCACTCGCCGCAGTTTTAATTCAAAGACACTTGGTTGAATCGGTAAACATAGTTAAATGGATATGAAATAGAAAACTAGTAACACAATGCCGGCTCATTGCAATTATCGGCATTAACAAAATAATATGTATAACATACATAGTCCATTTATATCTTTTAAAAGCACGCTTAATATCAGGATCAAATCCGTTTTATTTTAAAAAAAATACATATTCCAAAAAGGGTATGCAGTGTAACGTTAATCATATTTAAGTACTTTATGAGTTTATATTAAATACAATAAACTATTGAATGTAGTACTAGTACCAACAAACAAATGTAAAGGTTCTCTTCTAGAATAAAACAATAATAAAGAAACACTATGAAGTTATTTTTCACAAAACACGTGGACATTTTACATTTCATCTGGTAGCTCCTTATTATTTAAATGAACTGCGCTCATGTTAGTAGAGTGTCGTCCCAGAGTAGCCTCTGCAGTCTGTACATGAAACTACACTTTCGTTCTCGACTGTGTTTTGTTTATGGAAGAAACTTCTTTTAAATTAACAATTAAATAAAAGCGAACGTTTCGTCTCGTTTTGCAGACTGCACAGCCTAATCTGGGACGGAAATTAAGGCGTATGAATTTTCCCAGCCCCGTTTGTTTTCTTCTCAGAGCGAGACCTTAATACGACAGTGACTTCGTTATGTGTTTATTTCTCAGCATGTGATTTAAGGTAAAGTGTAAAATAAAGCAAAAAAAATATATGGCATCTTTGCTTTTTCATATAATTTATAATTTCAATTAACCCACTTTGTTACAAATAAATCAGCGTCTTACATTGGTTATAGAACGGCATGTCTCAGTTCTATACATATATGCTAAAAACATAAATATAATACAATTAGTATATTTTCATTATAGATAAAGATGTCTGCAGAGGAAATGGGGTGATATAGACTTGCTGTTTTGTAACGTGTACTTCTTGCTATACAAATATCATTTCTTAATGAAAAGACTTACTGGGTCTTAGTAGACAGGATGCTATCAATCAAGCAACCGCCGAAAAAACATTCATCAAGCGTCTGGCAAACCTGCGTGTTGAATGTCTCGTGTATAGCTGAATCATATAAGGTATAATGTTGCTACAATGTATCCGATACTAACAATGTCTGGTGGAAAATGCTACTTTATTTAGGTTTCTTGTAAATATAAATTGAACATTTGAAGAAATGTATGTTATAGTTAAGCTGCTTTACCAAGTGTGTGCGTGTCCAGACTAAACTCGTTCATAATACAAACTCAAAGTGAGGAATTATTTTGATATATGTTCTGAACATATTATAATAAGCGTGTTTAGTTGATGTATAAATGAACATAACAAAACAAAAAATCAATTTGGACTGATTGCAGAGACATTTTTGTTGCAGATTAAACATGACATGCTGTTCCAGCTGTTGTAAAACAATAGCCGATAAATATATTTAACGATACACGTCGCCAAAGTATATCTTTTTTAAGTTCCAATATTCAAATACGATCTCAATAATATGATCTTTTCGACATCTCGAGCATGACTTGCTTGCTCTCTAGAGTGAACAGCTTTATCTCGTAAACTTTCAATTACTATAAATACATGATGGGTACTGTACCGTAACAAACACTAGCACATATAAAATCAAATTAAAGTTCATTTAATTTTATAATTTTTTTAACATAATGTTTCCAAACCCATATAATTCTTTAATTAATTAATAACGTTTCCAAAACTTGACAAATCAGTCCAAATCCACACAAATTCCTTCGCCCCTGGGAAAGGGCGGAATTAGTCAAATAACTTCCCAATAAATATATCCGCTCTGTTAGATCCTTCCACTCTTGAGTGGCCAAAGTAGCCCTGCTTAACAACATTTAAGTTAACATTTTACAACAAAAAGTTTGGGTTCGAAAACACAAATTTGGTACGAAAACAGATTTGGATACGAACACAAATTGGATACGAAAAAAAATGGGTAAAAAAAACAAAATTGGGTACAAAAAATTTGTGGGTACGAAAAAAAATGTGGGAATGAAAAAAATTGTTTACAAACAAAAACGTGGGTACGAACAAAATTTGGGTACGAAAACTTTTGGGTTCGAAACAAAATTTGGGGTACGGAGAAGAACCCCCGTCGATCTCTCGATAAATTTGAAAGAGAAGGAACCAAGCTGCCTTTACCTTTATCAATGGCCCTGGGGTGGGTAATGTGGACATGGATGGTCGAGATAGACCGTGTTGTCATAAGAGATGTTCAGCAGGGATTTCAAGTCAATTGGTGAATAAATGAAGAAGCTATATTGAAACAAAAGTGTGGGCCCCAACCCCCATCGGCCGCTATCTTCCCTTACACTATTAGCACTAGAGCCTTGAAACTTACACACATGGTAGCCATGAGCATATGTGCGACGGTGCACTATTTGGAATTTTAATCCGACCCATGGGTCAAACGTTATTATCATGTGCGTCGCATGTTGTTAGTAAAATGAGTTATTTACCCATTTTACCCATTAATTTACCCATGACTTTTGACACAGGGGTCAGATCAAAATTCCAAAAAGCTCACCGTCACACATATGCAGGACGGACGGACAGACGGCGGAGATCAATTCAATATCCCCACGCTTTTAAAAGCGTAGGGATAATAACTCATAAAGAGCTCAACCTGATGTGTATCTTCAACTTGATTGCGCGATAAATCACATACCCGATAATGTGCTTGTAATAACAGGTCGGCTTGCATAAAAACATATGCAAGCCATGCGCATTCGCGTATATAATTATAAACAAACATCGACTAGCTACATTTTCAAAGTGAAATTCATATGGATTAAGAAAAAAAGAACACATTTCAATAAATTTATTGTTTACTGTTGCTGTTCCAAAGCGGCGATTCCAGCTTCAATTTATTGTGTGTTTTTTTATATCGTTTTGTATGTGTTTGAGTGTATGTGCTTAAAATATGTTGTCATACATATAAGACTTGCGCACAAAAATTTCTCTCCGTTTTATGATTCTAAAGTTTCAGTATAATGTGTGATACATTCGTGTGGTTTTAATTTCCACACACATGAAACGTCTTTATGTCATCTGCCATTTGACTTTGAAACAAAACATTTAGCTTCTAAAGCTATCTGAATAATATTTTGTAAGTTATACGCAAAACATGTGCACCTCTCAATTGTTTGTCTCTCGTGTAACTTAGATTATGCACAATAAACATTGGTATAAACAAACGGCAGTTATAAAGTTTCCTAAGTAAAGATTAAAAAATGCGTACGTTAATCAAGAAAGCCCAAACATGTGTTAATATATATTGAGCAAGTATGGATTTTCAAGGCAGATCCTCTATGAACAATTATGACGAATAATTTAAATGACAGTCCGCATGCTCCTATTTAAATGATCGTCTTTGCAATTGATAGAAACAAATACACATGCTTTGTTCGCATGCCAAACTTGTAAGATATTGTATGACTGTTTGACGCTGCTTATAAGGATCAGCAATATACAGGTGTGCTTGGCAAATAACGTTTCGTTATGCCTTTCTCCACATGCGAATAAATTCATATCGTAAGCGGACTCGTTCTATAGCATAAACATATCTACCAAAGGAATGAAGCAACAACTGCATGCATTATTATTTTTCCACAATATTTGATGTGCGCATATATTAAAGAATAATTATGTGGATCACGTTTGTTTCATATATCGTCCCGATAGCTTATACAATCTCTTTATTTAAAGTGAATAATGTAATAGGGGTTGCACATCTCCCATGTGTCAATGTCAGTCAAAACCACCCTATTACCCGATTATCCGCAAATGGAAATTCAATTATTGAAAAACGTATATCCCCTGGTTTCAAATAGTTGCTGTGTGTATGCTCTTTAGACTATACACACCTCGAAGAAATAAAACGGAAACCCCAGAAGATCTTTTGGTATTCTGATGAAGTTGTTTTGGTATTTTTGTTAAATGACATTGCGATTTTATCAATCATTTTATCGACAATGCTTGTTCTTAATTTTCTTTTTTTTTAACCTGCACACACCTGTTTTTCAGCCATTACAAATGGAATGCCATAAACTATGTATGAGTGTTTATTGATAACACTTACAGTTATTATGTAATTTCGAACGTTGTATCTTATAGAAATAATGCCTTCCACAGCTATGATACAAATACAACACATCAAATGCATACAACTAAACATTACATTGCAGTGATTCAAATTCATCCTTTTTATTTACAAGAAATTTATATGAATAAAATGAATGTTCAGTTATGCAATTAAAGTACAGATAAACTGGAGCAATACTATTTTTTATATTAATCTGCACTTTACTAGAAAGTCATAATTTATTTCATGTACATATTCGCAATATGTTAAGTCGTTAAATGCCATTTTCGGCGCTGCACGATTCCAAGCAGCCTGTCGGCTGCCAACTCTCAGTTAATCATTCCATAAAACATTGATATATGTATTTCAATGATGTCATATTACTTACTAATATATCTGCAATTGCTTATTTCCGGTGCAGACATCTATCACCAAAATAAATATACGATAGTCGTATTCAAATTATTTACAGAATTAACGAATACAATTTTAAGACGAATATAAAACACTCATCAAATACAAAACTTAAGTACATTGAGAGTATGTCTTAATGTTTTGTGAAGCAATCATCAATAGTTGTCATTTAAAATATCTTAATTTCAAACAAAATTCTCAGACGCAGAAATTACTCATATCAATTAATTACTACTGTATTATGATACGTCGATCTATTCTGCAATAATTTAATACACAAACTAATTTTCAATATTTATATCAATAATAATTAACATACATGTGCAACATCAATATGAACGTACAACATGGCAAGTAATGTTTTCTTAGTGTTCGTCATTTAGACAAATGTTTGTATTTGCTTGTATTTGTTAATAGTCATTAATTGCACTTAATATAATTCCATATGTATGACCAATGTACCTTTGAAACTATCAATTTATGAGTCTAAAATAGTTGTGAAGATACTAGCGATTTTAGTTGTTTAAAGTTTTTGTAATGATCAAACACATCACATGGCCACATAAAGTATTGATAAAAAACCGATTTGTTAGAAAATATCTGCTTCTAGAATATAGTAAACACCCGATTAAGAGAAGTTATAATGCATTGCAGTTTCTACATGTAAGCATGGCTAATTAAAGCATGGTTTGGAGCATCATTAGTGAGCGATTGAAGGCGGACATTTCCAGACAGAATACAAACCTTATTTTTGCACTGCGCGCGTGTAAGATCAGTTCTTTGACATGATATGACCAAATCTCTCAATAGCGGTAAGTAATGTGTGTGTGTGTGTGTATTCAACACTGGAACACTCCTTAAGTATGTATTATCCTGCCCCGATATAAGTCCGATTTTGTAAGTGCATCACAAGTGTCTCACAGTGGTATATTCAGATTTTATATTTTTCCGCTGGCTGATGTAGTTTTGGTGCGATGTTATTCATCGTATGTGCCGACGGCGTCTTTGTTCCCATTATACGCGATTATTTTGATATGATAGCATATGCAGATACGAGCACATGTGAACGTTGACAAGCCGGCCGCCCAGAATTGATATACGAAAATCGTCGAATTTCCTTTCGACTGTTCTGATTTTTTACAAGTTTCTCTTACCCTACCATAATTTGATCATATGTACATTTTAACTTGGTGCAGTTCTACCTACAATAATTTGGTACTTCAATGAAACAGTTCTGTTTTCATGTCCCGTGCAATTAGTTCCGATGGTATGTTTTAATGACATTGGTTTATGTTTGAACATGTCGTATTGACATTTCCATAGTCCATGTGATCAAAGAAGAGGCTATAAATACAATTAACGTCGTAATACCCATTACAATGCCATAAACACTTGTACCATACCTCAACCTCCCTTAAATGACCGATTATATTTGCAGTGGAAGTGCCGTTTTTATTGCGGGGTCAAAGCACCAGGTTGTCTGGCAATGGCCAAGTTTGACATATGTTTTAAAGAATTATAAGTATGTATGCACAGCAATCATGCCAACATAAATAGTGATTCAATAAGAAAGCAGTATATATCATGACTACGTTTGTATTGTCTTTCACAAACATGTTTGCATAATATTTCAACGAAAACAAAAAATTCGTCTTTAAAAAGTTTCATTTTATGTATTTATATTCGAAACACATGTTTGGCTCTGCGTGACTCAGCATCTTGTCGGCTACCAAATCCTAGTCAGTCTTTTAATTAAAGATGGTATAAGTATTTCAAGAACTTTAAATAACAAAACAGCATTTCTACATGTGCTCATTTCCTCTGCAAACATCTTAAGCTATAATAAATATATACTGATTTTATTGTATTTATGTTTGTGAGCTGTATATTACCGTACACTACCGTTCTATAACCAAGATAGGGCATTGATCATTTTAATATCGAGTAGATTGTAAAAATTGCAGTTAACTTTTAAGCATTCACTCTATTTTTAACCGTTCTGTTTCTTCAAATTTACTTATTTTCGCTAATACAAAATGTGTCATAGACTTGTTTATTATATCGATATAACGAATAAATAGTAAAATATGCAGTGCACTTTTGGCATACAGTCTTGTGCTATATGTATATGTCGCTCTTTTTCTTTGTGTTTATTTCTTTCCTCTGTTTAAAACGGTGTATAATAGACTAGCGCCCGGGATGTTTATTATATCGATATAACGAATTTATAGTTAAAATTGTAGTAAACTGTTGGTATTTAGTCTTATTTTTTATCTATATGTCGTTTTTATTTAGTTTTGCTTATTAAAACTGTGTGTTATACACAGGCGCCAAAAATGTTTATTTTATCGATATGACGTTGCATTAGTATTAATAGCAGAGAAATGTTGGCATTCAGTCTTGTGTTATATTTATGTGTCGTTTTTATTATTCCATGTGGCTGAAGAGTGTTGAGTCGCCTTATCCAGTATGTTTCTCGACGTTTTGGTGTTTCGTCTGACCAGTTTTCATACGCTTCTATACAGCACAGGACAATGTTATTAAACGTGTGGTTAGGTTCGCTAAAATGTGCTGCAACGGGGGACCGATTGATTTTACGTGTTTTCAAATCAGACCTATTCAAGTTTATGCGTTTGTTCAACGCCATTTATGTCTCGCCAACATATTGTTTGTTGCGGACATTACACGTCATGAGGTACACTGCATTTGCTGTTTTGCAGTTATGTGTACCCTCGATGGACGTGATGGCGCCTGTCATGTTCTTAAATGTCTGTGTTGGTGGCATAATCTTGCATGTTTGGGAACGAGCAGTGTTACATGGTTCGGACTCATCTGGTGTAACTTTGGCCCGCAAAAGTATGTCCCTGAGACTTTTGGCCTTGGGTAGGTTATAATGGGCTTTTCAGGGAATACTTTTGTAGTTTTGTCGATGCAATTATTTCGGACCATTGGTTATCAATCATTGCATGAATGTTAGACAACTCCGGATGGTAAGTGACCACAAAAGGAATTCTTGAATAATTGAGCTTTGTTTTGTATGTTAGCAGTTCATCCCTCTTCAATGCACTTGCTTTAATTATACCACGGAAACAATATCGTCGTTGTATCAACGTCTGTGAAGGTGTTGAGCTAGCTCTTGGGATCTAAAAGCAAAGTCACTTTTCTGGGTGCATATTCGTCTAATACGGATTGCCAAACTGAGTGGAATGTATCTGCAGCAGTCGTAGGTGGCAGCTGGATGGAAGAAGGTATTGATGACTATCTGTTGGTTTGGATTAAAGGTCTGTCACAAGGTTTTCCCTCTAAATATGGGACAGTATCAATAAATATAGAAATGTGGAAAGTGTTGGCATTTTTAAAGAAATCATTAAGTGTGTTCTGACCATGGCACCACTGTTTGTCGATATCGTCGATGAAACGTAACCACATATGCGGTTTCAAATCCACTGACTTGATGCGTTGTCCTTCAAGGTCGCCCATGAAGTTGTTCGCGCATGATGGGGCAATTGTTTGTTCCCATGGCCGTTTCTTTGGATTTGAAGGATATGTTTTCCATTGAATTTAAAGTTGTTACATTTCAAAAATTTATGTAAATAAGTTCACTAGGTGTAAGTTGGGGGATATTTTGTGCCTCTGGTTTCCCATGCAACTCTACACACTTCGATTCCATCTTCATGTTGGATGTTAGTGTAAAGTGATACAACATCCATGGAAACTAGTAAAGTGTCGTTTCGTATTTTGTTTTATGTTACTTTTTAGGTATTCTGTAGTGTCCTGAACGTAGGAGGGTAGCCTTTCTACGAGAGGTCTAAGGTGGTAGTCTACATATTCTGAAATATGTTCAGTGGGGTGGCCATTCGCTGACTCTATGGGGCGTCCAGGGTTACCAGGTTTGTGAATGTTAGGCCAAAGGTAGAATCGACCAGCCTTAGGGTTCTTAGGTAGGAGGTAATCAAAGTTTTCATCACTTATGTGTCCGGAATCTAACATGTTTTTAAGTTGATTGTTCACTTTTGTTTGGAATTCTTGGGTTGGAGCGTTTTTCAGGAGTTTGTAAAACCTTGTGTCGCTTAGTTGTTGTTCGGCTTCGGATATATATTGTTTTCTATCCATAACAACTACTGAGGATCCTTTGTCTGCAGGTTTAATAACAATGTCGCTGTTGTTTTTCAGTGAGCGTAGTGCTTGTTTTTCATGTTTTGTTTCAGTGTGTTATGTTTCAGATACACAGACATACAAACAGACATACATATTTCCATTTGAGACTTCGGCGTGTGCGCCTAGCTACGGTGCAGAACAAGACATACATACTATGAATCCCATTCCCAGAAAAGGATGGTTCTCTCACAGTTATATATCTCGCACTTACATCGCAACACATCTCGACGTGAGAACAATTTTTACATACACAGAATGGACAATGTTACATACATTGACACTTATTTACAAACATGAAACCATAGTTGTATTAGGGCAAGATCCGATAAGGATTCTAAACTACCCTCACACTATGTTAGAGACACCGCGGAAATCCGTTGGATCAAGAAGATACAGTGAAATCATGAATATATTTGTGTATAAACAGGGAGATTTTTATATTTCACAAAAACATCATTTCCTATTTATAAATAGATACTAAATAGATACTTTCCTATCTATAAATAGATACTAGTTCACAGTCGATAATTTATATATATATAGATATATATATATATATATATAGATATATATATAAGATATATATATATATATATAGATATATATACATAGTTATATATATATATATATATATATATATATATATATATATATATATATATATCTATATATATATATATATATATATATATATATATATATAGTTATATAAGGAAAATGTAATAATCCAGATTGTGAATATTATATAATAAAAGTAAAAACACGTGTCTGGGATTTTAAACATATATTGATTTAGCCAACGCGTTTCGCATAGCTCATCAGGGCATAATACAATATATTACAACGTCAAAATGTCATGGAGATAACGTCATATCAATTATATCAATTGTTTTTACTTTTATTATATATATATATATATATATATATATATATATATATATATATATATATATAAATATATGTATATCAATATTATGTCTATCCCCATTCTGATTTTCGAATAGGGCCGTTTTTACCAAGTTTAAAATTAACTTTTGGGCCGTTTTGTCCAAAGTGGGGCCGTTTTGACCAATTATGGGGCCGTTTTGACCAAATTGTTTGTCATTTTGACTAGGGGCCGTTTTCACTAGGGGCCGTTTTGACTATAAACCGTCAAAGTGTTCCGAGCAAATGTAGCAGAATGCACCGTAAGCATCCAGGTAGCAAATCAGCTTCCAGGTGTCATTTTCGGATGCCAACCGTTTTATCGTTCACGACACGTTATCTTCACTTTTTTTTTGATGATTCACTATGGAGAATGCGAAAAGAAATTCAAATTTATATCAAATTATAATTTTCAAAAAGGGAGTCTCTCATCAAGCTAGTGAGGAATGATATTATGAATTATATATTCGATACTTTTCAATCTCTCATCACTTAGTATGTAAAAAGAGTTATTTAAAATCGGAATTATATAAAGCAAAGATAACATTTAAGACTTATTTTGTTATATTGTCATGTGAAGCAGTATCTCGGAGTCTGTTGAAGTCCATTCAGTGGTATTACTTTTAGTAGTAGAGATACATAATTTTATAAATTCACCCAATACTATTATTTTCAAAAAGCTTACGCTATTTAGTATGATTAAGTATGGAAATGCTGTATTCAGACGACCAATTATGTAGTTTAAAAACATTATTAAAATAAGAGATCTGACTGCTATTCGCGTGAACCTTTTCTGTACACCTTCTCGTCGTGTTTCTCGATACTAAAGTTGGTGTTTACCATTTTATATCCATACACAGATTATGTGGAACATTAGGCATTTTCTTTATGACATATTCGATAATGTAAACTGCATCGTATATATGTTTTTTCTAAAAATGCCTTTATGGAGCTCGACGTACAATTGAAACAAAACACAATCATTGCAACTTCTTTGCGCTGCGATAGAATGGATGAGCTGCTAGCTAACCGTGTAAGTTTGTTCAGGCCTAACGTCTGCTTTTGAAATAAAAACATATATCGAAAATAAAATGTTCGCTTAAGAAAAGTAAAATACAGAAGAAAAAAAAACAGTCAGAACGCAGTTTGAGACGCAGCACATTTATACTGCCATAATGTGTGCTTGTGGGGTAATTATTGAACGTAATTGTATCGTAATTATAAAATTGATATTGCGATATAAAATTCTTATTGTCGCATCATGATCGCGCGTTTCCACTTCATGATCTTGCGTTCTTGCATCGTGTCTTCGCTCCCTCGTATCGTGTTCTTGCCATTTAAATCATGTAGAACCGTATTTGTTATGCAATGCAAGAAAAACAAATATTTTCCAAAATTATATAATAAGGAACTTCAAATATAAACTTTTTGTGATCCCAGCATAAAAGTCACTTGCATAAACAAACGTGACCCTGATCGTTTAAACATACTTTTTTGGCGTAATATAATCAATATATTTGAGTGAATATATTAAAAAATGTCATTATGTCAATCTTAAAATACCAATTACGACTTGCCTTCTGTACAGAAAAACTAATAATCTCTTCTGCCCCTCCACAGCATCGAAAGTCTGGAGGTGCTTTGAGCTTTGCAATTTGACTTCCAATGTCATTGTTGTTGTAATGTGGTACAATATCTTCACAGACCGTGCACAATTGGAAGTTCATGGGCTCGTTGTATGCACTGCGTTTTCTTGTCCAGGAAATGGTAATGGCCAAGAATACCACAGACTGCACAACCGTGACCGTAATTAAGCAATAAACCGCCGTTTTGTAAAAAAGTTTCTGTAAAATGAAGGAATACGCGATAATAGATGAATACTAATAATTAGACAAAACCTAACATTTTGCACGACATGTCGTTTGAATATATTAACTGGATAATGTAATTCAATAAAACACATTGTATATTCATAATATATACACAATAATCATCTTTACGGAAAGCTTATGACTTAAAGCCGGCCGAGTTGATGTTGGTATATTTTCCCATTTTGTTATGTGTCGCAATAAAGTGATTATGAGTCAAAATGTGAAGGTATTTATGTCAGATGTGCAAACAATTTGGTCAAAATCGGTAAAGAAATGCCCAAATTCAGTACAAAGATTGGGCTTTTGAATTTCTGTCCATGAACAGAAATGATCTAAATTTAAACACTCGCGATTTATATGTTAAACCACGTGACCATTGCATCATTGTTTACAACGCCATTTGCCATGGAGAAACCGTGTTATTTAGTAGTTCTTCTTTGTTTTGAAAAGCGCGAAAGTGGAAATCACGTGCAATTGGCACTCACGTGACCGAAAGCGTACATACGTCACAGGTAAATAATAGTCTTGAAGTTTCCGTTATGAAAATGATAAGGTTTCGTATTTTTGATGTTTTTGGTATTTTTTGGCACATTTTTTGCGAAAATCAGTATGGAAGAGTTAAGCTTTAGAATGTATCTGACGAATACTGATCAATATTGGTCAGTTGAGAAAACCAAATTGTTGTGAGAAATATCAACTCGGCCGGCTTTAATAAAAAAACACATACTATAATATGTATGCGTTTGATTCATTTACCGCACTGATTATTTTCGTAGGGAATGCCATTAAATAGTTTACTTCGTTACACATTAATTAGTTGTCTTTAAATGAGCTTTACACGCCCTGCAGTTGTTAACCACAGAAAGAGACATATTGTTTTTAAATAAACTCGTCTGAATGCTTTGTGATGATACCAGACCCAATTTCTCTGAATATGATGCCGAGAAAAGATACACAATTATGAGTGACTTGTGCCAACACGCCATATCTCTTAATTAGAAATTGAATTTTACTTGAATCGCGATTTCAGTTTGTGTTTGATTTATAATGACTTGTATGGAGTGGTGTTCCATGTGAACTTTTCAATTAATTTCCTTACATCTGTACGCGATGTATGGTCTTATTATAAAAGCAAACAATTTCGCTGAATGTTTACGTCATAACTCCGGTGTTTGTATTACCAGGACCCGATCATGAGCGTGGATGCATCGGGATGCACCGTCGCGGTAATATCAATTGAAAACTGCAGCAATCGGCACAGTTATTTATAAAATGTTGTAATGCCGCGATTGGGAAATCACTTAAAAGTGTAATCTAATCAATATAGATCGCGTGTGCACTCGAGCTTGTACAGAAACTAGAACATATTTGTTTACAAATATTGATGTCTGTTAAAGGGTTTCAACATACATTAAAGACAGAAATATTGCGACACACTTTGAAACTTGGTTTTCAAGGTTTTCGTTTAATAAATTTGAATTATGTTCTGTCCCGATTAAGGTCTGCTTGTAAGCTACCTAAACACAAGTATTTAGCGCCATACCTCAATCCAAACTCAAATTATAAAGAGAATAACTTTTTCAACCGTAACCTTAAATTTGATCTTACTGGTTTCAGATGCAACCCAAGCTAAGTCTGCGTGTAAGCTTCGGTATAAAATGTTCAGAGATACCCGCATACAAGCTTTTGAGCGGAAACAGATGTTTTCATATATTTTTATAAAAAGTAACCATAATCTTGACCCAACTTGTCCAAAGCAAGATATACATGTAAGCTAAATGAAATTCATCACAATATAACCATACAAACTCAAGTTTTTAAGCAGATACTGTTTATTTTTGGCCTTTACCCGACTGACCCAACATGAACTCCCATGATAGGTCTGCATATAATCAATTGATACACACAATGTCAGTGCAGTACCTCCTCCAAAACTTAAGCTATACATAGAACACTATTTTTCTATTTTAAGTAACAGAGACCTTGACCTGACGTGCCTCAAATGCAAGTCCAAGTTAGATATGCGGTTGGGCTTCATATACATACACTCTTTCACTGCAATATCTTTATCCAAACTGAAGTTATTGAGCGTATGTCATTAATCGACTATAAGATCGCCATGGCGTTGTGGATATGGTGTCCGCATAGCGATCGGGAGGTCATGGGTTCGATCCCCACTGGGAGCGTTCCTTTGATCTCCCTCAAAGACACCAAGTACTGGTTATAGTCCCAGGAAACGGACTCGAGAGCGTTTACATAAGCCTACGGCTTTCAATGCAATCGAGCTAAAATAAATAGGTTTAAACTAATCTACTATAAGTTCAGTGTCCTTGACCTTTACCCGACACGACCCATATACAGTCACAACAGGTCATGCAAGCTTGCTATATGCTTGCGATATGCTAAGTTTCATTAAAATTGGTCGATGGACGCGGTCCCATTTAATTGTTTTAGCAAATAAGAATCAGACATGCATTGCATTGTAAATTATCAAACTGATCATAGTAACACATTAGCACACAATTTGCAACGATGAATATGCAAATCCTACCATAGCTTCGTTGTTGCTCTATTCCAAGTATAAAATGAATTGTTTATTGCGCACACTGTTTAAAACGGAAGTAAAAGTGTTTATTTTTTTAACGATTAGTCTTTCTCTGAAATCGCCGGTTTTTATCAGTTTTAAAGTGGATTCGTCTAGTGTGTCACGTGATTTGCTTTCAACTTGCACTTCAGCAATAAAGCCCTATATTACACCTACAGCAACAATAACGAATATTGTTACGAAACATATAACAAAATCTTATAAGTCCTTAGCAAATCTCACGCATGTTTTTTTTATTTATCATCCAAAGGCATGAATTACAAATAAAACATTATGATTTTCAGTACAATATTGTAAAAGCTTCTTATTCTATTCTTTTCAAAGCAAATTTTAATTCGGTAAAGAACAATGGGTATTGGGCGAAAGCAATATTCGATCAATCCAACGACATTACGCAGTTGTCTTAATAAAGCACACACACTACTGAATCGATCCTGGCTGGCTTACAGCCAATGACTTACCACGTAACATATCCCATTTATTTTAATGAAGTTTGCAGACATTTTCCAAAAACCTACAATTTGCTCAACTTTGTACACATTTTAATAATTTGAATCACCAATAGACTAAAACAAAATGTTTTCCAGATTGTTGTGTGTTTTTTTTCTCTGCTGTAAGTAGATAATTACCCTATCTATACCACACCAGGGTATAGATAACAGGGTTATATTTGTACTTGGTAAACGAACGAATTTATAAACCACATTTAGGCGTAAACCGATTGATAATTATCTGTTCATTAGAGCATTTTTATCTCCAAATGTTTGTATTTCATGTACCGTCTACTATTTATATCACGTCTTTGAAAAATGTGAAATAGGTCGCTACATTCCTGTGTACACACAGTGCAGCAAATATATATCATCAATTATTTCAAGTGTTTAACCTTGGGGATATAACATAAGTATCATGACATAGGTAACGATATATAGTTTCCTCTTTTTTATTTATTTTTTTTGCATTTGTTTTTCCCTAGTTTAAAGTCAGATAATCAAAGACCTTTCTAGTAAGAGACATAAATACATATGTTTGCATGAAACATGTCATTCCTTTATTAGCGATGGTAGCTTTTGTATCATCACTATTAGTTATGGAATGCAACTAGACCTTAAATGTATTCATACAGCAATTGCGATAACATTCAGATCTAGGCCATATATTGAAAGTACCTTTACAGTTTTATGCACCTCAGATACCATTAGTTTAGTTTAAACCTATTTATTTTATCTCGATTGCATCGAACGCAGTAGGCTTATATAAACGCTCTCGAGTCCGTTTCCTGGGATAGAACCAGTACTTGGTGTCTTTGGGGGAGATCAACGGAACGCTCCCAGTGGGATTCGAACCAATTACCTCCCGATCGCTAGGCGGACACCATATCCAGAGATAAGATACCATAATCACCGGGATAAAGGACACACGTTAAGACTTGTTTACTTTCATTTTTGTGATTTAAAGTGTGTGTGTCTGATACGTACATTTCACTGAATCACCAACATGCTGTTTTTGTGCTTACTATGTTATATAGTGTTAGCAATTAATCACGTACATAAATCACACTTAGCTGCTATAGTATGTAAGCAGAATTTAAAATGGATCATATTTTACATTAGATATTACGTATTTGAAGAATACCCCTCAATAACACATCTAGAAAGAATGATTATGCAGACACACACAATAATCAATACATGTTTGTTTACTCTATTCCTGTCTATTTATAGAGACAAGTGGATTGTGCTTATATGAGCTCAAGCGGTAACGTTATATAAAGTGTATTTAGGGCCAAGGACACATGGACAATGCCGATAACCGGCAAGTATAATAATAATAATAATAATAATAATAATAATAGTTTAAATGTGTCCGTATAATGAAACCGAAAATAAGACGTTGGCAACCTTCACATTGGTGAACACTTAAAGTTAAAGCTTGTGCTTAAGTGTATATAATGTATGCGATGAGAAACGACCGTGTTATATGAGAATTAAAATTGAAAAAATAATGGCATAGTATTATATTTTTGCGATATTACCGATCAATTTTATAATGCTAAATATGTTACGATTTTAATATTTATCTTATACTCTTATCTCTAATATCACTCCATCATGGCTAAATCAGATTTTTGTTATGTCCCCTGTAGGGTTGCATATAGTGATTGCACTGTCCGTCTGTCCGTCCGTCTGTCTGTCTGTCCTTCTGAAATTCCGTCACACTTGCGTTTAGGTTTCGAAAAATGGTAATAACTTTTGCAATATTGATCATAACAACTTGATATTTGGCTTACATGTGTATGTCATGGAGCTGCACATTTTGAGTGGTGAAAGGTCAAGGTCATCATTCAAGGTCAAAGGTAAAAAAAATATTTTAAAAATATCAAAGCGGCAAAGTAGGGGGCAATGTGTTTTATACCAGTCTGCACCCTATGATTACTATATCGATTGTGTTTGCGATTGTGTTTGCGATTGTGTTTGCGAAACGTTATACGTAATGGTTTAATATCAATCTTGCGTTTAACCAGTCAAACTACTGAAAACATATCTATAATGAAGCATGGATTTCATTACATTATTATGAAGAATTTAGTGACATACGTCTATAAGATGCGCGACTCCTGCAGAGATCAGAAGTTTGGCATTGGGAGTTCGAGAAGTCAAACTCATTACATGTGCAAAGCTGACCAAAACAAATATTAATTTCATTAGAACTGAGTAATTTTCAGTTGTATGCAAATTTCCATTGTACATTGCATTTTTGTATATGAAATAAAACAAATCAAATAAAGTCATAAACACTGGCCTCTTTTAAAAGTCAATTCCCATGGTATTTTTTAACCAAAGCCCGTTGCATTTTCCTAATGAATACACATATGTTTATATTTGTGCATCGTTCTGCCGGGCCGTTTCTGATTAGGTCGTTTTTGGTTTTCCCGTCAATCTTAGGCAAATTTTTTACAAGTATGAGAATTCTTTAAAAACATTAAACGAGTTTGAACTACATGACAAATTTAATCGAATTTTTTTGTACCGATATGACGGACATCTTATACGATCTTATTTCAAATAAAATCACTGAAAAGCAATCATACAGTTTTACAAATGCAGCAATGAAACTCTGACAAACTATTAAACAGTTATAAATAACAAGTATAATACACTGCTTGTACGACCTTCGATTTTTTTAATCTGGATTAAAAAAATTAAGGATATTTTTGATATTCCATTTTGTTTTTAAACGAAATACATCTACATTCAACATTTAAACATTTAAGATTGCACTTGATCGAATAACGCCATTCAAGCGAAATTTGATTTTTTACTGAGTGGGAGTTATGTTTTGTGTTGGCCTTTATAATTAAAAGGCTGTATCAATGCATGTGTGTATAGGTAATTTCTGTTTGCATATTGGTTTAAAACAACGCGGGTTATAAAGCTTCAAATACTCGATCATGTGTAAAAAGGCCAGATGACATGAACCCTGACCCGTGATGTTCATTACAAATCATGAACAGTTATTTTTTATAGCATTCGTTATCAATGAATTTGTAGCAGCAACGCCATAATGTTTTTAATAACGATATCATACAGCATACAAACGTCCATTGACTATGCATTAACACCGTCCAAGTATCCCCCAAAATGCGTTGATGTGCTCTCGAAATGTACGATGAATTGAGTAACAATAAACAAATGTAGTTCTACAGGGAGACAACTGCATAGAATCATGTTATATGCCGTATGAGTTTATACCCTTGAACAATACAGTGATATGCTTGTTAGTCAAGGTATTTATTGAATATATCGATGTTTAATGTATGTGTATTATGATACAAAACTGAGAACATTTGCTTGTTTTCCGAAAATTCCGTAAACTATATTCGCAAAGAGAGAGAAAATAAATATGTTCACGAATGCTTGGTGAAACATTCATTTACTGTTAAAGATGTTTGATGGAAATATGTGTAAGTAGTCGTGGTTTTAACATTAAATTGATTTAAACTTATACGAACAATTACGTGTATTTTACGTTCAGCCTTGGTTAGGGGGATAGTAACCGGTGGGTGCCCCATTTTTAAACTGTATTTACCTTCCCTAGAACATGAATGGTATTTCTTGAAGGAAGTCGAATCGTTTAAGTTATATAGGTAGTTTAATTGTTTAACTCAACATTTTTGTAAACCCTTTGGTGATTTATTTCTTTAATTACACACTCCTAAAGCGAAACATGATGAAGTAATGATTAATTGAGAACTCTTCTATCTTATTAAGGTTTTACATAGGTGTTAAGATATGTGTGGTACCTACTCTAAGTCTGACAATAGGGTAAGGATTTTCGCTTGCGAGCAGCCACAGTCGCAGTAAAAACACAAAGACTAGTTCTTTTGGATAGATATTGTGAATATATTGTTCAAAGTATGGATTATCTAAGTTCAGTATGTCATCAATGTATCTACTTGTTAGGTTAAAACGTTGAATCAAATTAATATTAATTTGATGGATATTTCAACTGGTTATGCCACGTTAATTGTAAACAGTTATTAAAGTAAGTGCTTTATTAGTTTACATATGTCAAACTATCATGTTTTAGTGTTAATTGCCATTATGTTTATGCATAGTTCCCAAACCAATGTAAGAAACACCTATGTTTTTATGTGAACACATGACACAGATATATTATCTGAAAATAATGTTGATTACAAGGATATAAACCTATGCCTGTCTGAAGATCGGTTTAAATACAAGGTCGGATGTAACACAGGAAGATTGTTTGAATATTGAGTATTAAAGACTAGAGAGCTAAAAGGGTGCGACTCACATGTTCGTTTCGGAGGACTCCGAATTTGGGCACATGAGCTTTGGGCTCAGTAGCTGTCGAAGTTTTTGCCGAGATACATGAATACATTGTGTTTTTTATGATATCGTGCAAACGCCGCTTATTTTTGATAACAAAGATATAATTTTGTATTCAGCATATCGGTGCACTACTTTAAATCTGGACCTCACACACGAATCGCTCAAATATCGGTCCTGCGTGTATACGAGCATGGATCAAAACGAGAGCAAATTTGTTTACAAACCTTGATAAGTTCAGACTTATTAATCATGCACAGTGACCTACCCATTTGTAAGACTATGTGCAAATGCTCATGACAGTAGTCCGTTCAGGTCAATTAATACGTCAAACAATGTAACAATAATACTACTAATAATCAATTCATGGCAATAGAAGCTAAATGAACTATTAGCATGTTGTCCATTTTAATAAAGAACCAATTTTAAATCGATAGTTTAATATAGATTTTACTGCATAATCGGCAATACTTTTAATAATCTGTAATTGACGATACATATTTTCTTATTTCTACATGGGTTCGCTCTGCTTTTTATTTTCATATACTCTTAAGTACGCATGAATTGCATTCAATTGCAGTCATGATGTTTTAAATAAACCAAAGTATACACATTGCAATGTAATGCGAAAATAAATACCTAGTTATTGATGATATCTGTACATGCATTTATATCGGAAGACATGTGCAATACAGCTTTTTTATATCGACGAGCTCATTTTCGACAAAGTTTATTAGGGATATATTAACACTGAAGCTATTTATATCGATTACCTCATGTATCCACGAGGACATGTAAATTGAACCTATTAATATTGATTGATCTCGTTTATAGAATCATTCCAAAATGTTTAAAACTGTAACGTTGTTGCAGCTTTTTTTCTTAAATGTTAAACCTCATGAAAAGACACGTGACTTCAATACTACCTCATAACTCAATTATTTTCGAGATTATTAGTACATTAAACAAAGCAAAATATATACAGATTTATTTCATTTTCCTCATCAATAATATTTAAAAATGAGATGAACCCGATATCAATTTTGGTAACGGTATGTGCCTCTGATAATTGGTTACAGTAACAGTCTCAACTATCTCCGTTTTGGAGGAAATACAAACAATGAGTTGAATTGAAGCGATTAACAACTGATCTTCAACAGAGTGTTAGAACATTGCTTATGTATATATAGTATAGAGTGCTAACATCGCAATATATAAGTTTGTTAACCCGTATACATATATAAACGTATAAAATACATCGAAAACGAATATTTTTAGATCGTCCGCTTATTGTGTCAGTAGCTAGGTTATTCATTCCCAGATCATCGACATCTGGGTTATTTTAATTGTTGACTGGATTGCAAAAATTAGGAAATTGAAATTGTTATCAAACACACAATCCACGACCGACTAACCGATTTTAAAGACACTAGATATATTTGTTCTAAAAATGAATACCTATAAAAGCATTGGGCAGTAGATACTTTCCCTTTTTTTGGATTGCCGTCAATGATGCAGGTACTTATGAACATTAAAATATTTTCTTTTTCTTTTTGATTTAATATAACTATTAGAAATTTGAACATATGACTAATTCGTGTTTTAGGTTACGACCAAATGCTACTGTGTACCAACAATAATGAAACTGATATGAAAAGTACATCATCTAGATTATTTTATTTTTGTATATGCTGTGTCGCTCCACATATAACATGATTTTTCGTCATATATGAAATAACTCATAGAAACAAACAACACACATAATGATATTGACAATTTTGCGCAATTTAAGGGCATAAGAGCTGTCCAATCAAATGGAAATCAATGTTTAAAACTGGATTAACTCGTTTATAGTTATACGATTGTTATACTTCAGAACCACCTATAAACGAAATACGCATATATTCAAACCGAATTATTTTTAGTTTTACAAACGTATAATTTATTGCATTTTCTGCAATATCTATGCAATTGACACGCAATTTCCAGTGATTTATTTTCCGATGTAGATCTAGTAGGTTTTCTCTCCCCTCGTCTTATGAAATTTCCTTAATTGACTCATCCAATTACAATTTTAACTTCACAGCGCTTCGGTCTGAAAACGGGGCTGTATTGCATATATAAGGCAACGGCTCTGCAATTGGCTGCATACTTTACCTTCAACGTATATTGTTTTAGAATAAAACGTGTCAACCATGCGCCGAAAATAACACAAATGTGCACCGATTGCGAGAATCTCTGAACAACAACAGACAAGTTGAGACGCTCCGTACATCAACCAGCTCAAAATGTTGTGGAGATATTGACGAGATCCTACATCTTGCAGCGCAAACGGTGAGCAATCGAGCTAAACACATTTGTTTAACTTATTTGACAAGATATGCATACCAACTTGAAAATAATTATGAACGATATATTTGAAGAATATATATACACGTATCTAACACGTACAATAGTTCAATGGGTTTAGTTTCTAGAAAACTGGTGTTACGCTCTATGTACAAGCGTATACAAAGCGATCCAATATTAACATCATAAATGGTATTTATAAATTAAACATTAACTTCACGAAAACTATACGTTTTACGTTTTACTCTCAACGATTATACGAAAGTATCAAACACTAACTATAACTATATTTTAGGAAAAGATGTATGCGTACAGCCGCCGCAGAAATAGTGAGTAGTAATTCACACATATACTCTAAACGAAATCCCGGTAAGCAAGATATATGGGACCCATAACCATTTTTTAGCACGAACGCTTGTTTAACATTGACACCAGTTAGTGTAAAGTCTTATTAATTAGTTACGACACTTTTTAAAACCCATATACATTTTTCAACCTGTATTTAAATTAATAATAGTATAACCTGCAAATTTTTTGTAGCATAGGCTGTCTTTCAGCTGTGTGACTCCTAGACAGATCAGAAACCTTTTGTGAAGGCGTTGGGAGTTCTAGGAGCCCAACGGTTCGGAGGTACGATTGATATTATAACATTTCATTATTACGTCGCAATATGAAATCGCAATCGGTATGCTGAAAGTGTTACAGACAGTCGACGAAGAGCTCATTGACCTACTCAGCGTCCATTAGCACCATGCACCATCGAGCGTGTCGCCTCTGTTTATCTGTATACCTCATGCATTCCGCCATGTGCGACGTAAGCTTTCTCGTCTGCATTGATTGCCTCCTGAATGACATGTCTTCGGTTTAGACTGATTTTTGTTTATATGTGAGATACAACCATATAAGATGCAATATATCTTGTTCATTCCACCTACATTTAAAACTCTCTTTGCAATTGTCATTAGTAAAAGTTACAAATTGTTTGAACATCGCTGTTTCGGCACTATACGTATCTTGGTTTTCCATTTAATGCGTTTAATATCTAGACAAAAGTTGGATGTTTTTAGTTATGAATTTAGTTTAAAAAACAACAACATGTGTTACATTTAATTTAAGAACTGTGGGGATTTTTTTTAACATTTGTTGCATGTTTTTTACGAACTGTTGGAAGAGAATGCCTCGTTTGCAATAACGCCGGCGGTAAATATACACGTAAGCTGTAATTCTAACACTCTAAGGGCCATAACTTTCGTGTGGCCACAGGCGTAGGAATTTCATTTCAGTTTCGGTTTCATTTTCGCCAAACAAATTATCGCATCAAACATCCCGTAATTTCACTATTGAAGACTTGAGGCAAAACATATTGTTAATGCAAACCACTGACGTCAGTTAGCAATTTAAAACACAACGTTTCAGCACAGTTAAATTCTTAAGTTTGAATTGATGTTGGTAGCGCGTAATAGTTGGCTTAAGAAGGTCTCTGGTCGAAATCTTGGGAAAGGAAACATTTTGTATTCAACTTGTTTTCCTGTTATCATAATTATTTAAGGCAATCTAAACGTGTATATTGTTGTAAGTAAAACAGCGAATTTTTGTTAATGCGAACATTTTGAACACGGCACATAAAAGAACAGTCAATAAATAATCATAAGCATGTGTCGAATAGAACCTGTTATCTCTGGGGTAACACATCATGTGTTTTCTGCTGATATGGATATGGACCGTGTGATATCAATATTGCTATATTGATATCAATATGTGATATCAATATAAATAAAGCGAATACACAAAAGTGCGGTCATGAATATGAACGTAAATTTGCATGATTGGTAATTTTCACCGGGGGTATAAAAACGGATCACGTGAGTGAACAGTATTATCACATTAATACTAGTTTACAGAACTGTTCAAGATACTGTGGAACGAGCATGGAGCGACAATTGAAGGGCCAAGCAAGTAACCGATAACGTATATACCTGATGAGGGCGAAATCTGCTTACGAAGTGAGGGTCACTATGGTGTGCTTAGCAAACGAGTCATGATAACAAATAACTCGAGTCACGGTGACGAAATATTTAGCCATTACATATTTGTCTTGTCCCACAAGTTTGGGAAACGCAGAATGCTCGGCGAAACCAGGATGTCATTAGAAGGCCAAACCCAAACCAACAGTATTTTCTCTTCTGTCGTTCAACTTGATCTGCATGACCGCGTGTATGTGATGGTATCACACCAGGAATATATTGATATGTCCAGTCATGAGAATATCATTTCTGTATACCATTTCTAAAGCAGATGCAGTGTTTGTTTAGTGTGAATGTTCTTAAATGCATTGACAGGCTCATTACAAAAATATGGGTCAAAACGGGATTAATGTGCGTATGAAATTACTGATAGGTAATGAATGAGCGTTAACACACTTATTTTATTATTTAATTCGAAGGCCAACAAATCATGTTTGCTGCATAACATCTTGATGTGGAACAAATCCTGATGTTCATTTGTTCTATTTTTTATATATTTTAAATCAGCTTAACTTGCCTTTCCTGTGTGAAAACAAATGAGTAATGGGTTAATAATATACTACAGTCAGATATTCGTATAAATGTATAATGCGTATGTATATTAAATGTCTGTGTTTATATAGTAATTATTTTACAAATTTTAGTAATATATTGCATACATTAATAGAGATTTCTATTTTATATTAATTTAATGTTTTATCTGTATATTGCATAACGGGGTATTTCGACATTTCGAATATAGCTTTTACTTTGTGTTGGGGAATCGAGTTGCGTATCTGCTGGACGATATTAAGATATATTTCTAGTTATCGCACGTAGAAAACAACAGAATAGTAAATTGAAATCCATTGCAAACGCGGTTAATGCTGATTATATTTAACTAAAACATAACGAAGGTATTTTTTTGTTATACTTTAATGCCTAGTACTTCTCCGTTATTTTTAAATTTAAATTTGTATGTGTGCACTTTTTGTTAACAGAACAGTAAGGACATGGAATTGTATGAACAAGAGGGATCGCAAAATTCATTATAAATTAAATTTCAAAAATGTATATACATGCACTTAATAGATGTTTTTTGCATATTTACGGACACGTAGATATTTGTATTTGATATGTGTATTGATAGTTATAAATAATTAATGTAGATTGCTTTTTTAGCGCCCAAAACCTAACTATCCTTTATGGTCAATATTTTTTGCGGTATTGTTTTTTTTTCGCTACTTTAGATTTATGTGAGGTGTGTATTAATAAATGCATCCATATATTGATAAGTATGGTTTTTGTTGCTGTAATATAAGAATTGTATAAGAATTGTATAAGTTGTGTTTTAGTTGCTTGTAAAACGGTGATACTTGTGAAATATGTGCATACATTGTCTTTTGTATTTGATTTATACTCATTAACATGGTTATATAACTTATGTGCATCAGTACCAAAAAGTTGTAACAATGGTGCTGGCTATAACAAGCAAAGAATTAGCTTTCAAAACACTGCTGGTACTACATAACACGGTATCCACGTCTTTTTGTGTATTATTATATAGGATCGCTTATAATTAAACGTTGATACTTGCATTAAAGGTCGTTAAATTTTAGCAATAGTATTATAAATATATGAATATACCCTCATGCAAATAATGATATTAATATGATATCTTTGTAGTTATCAAAATTGTTGGAAAGTGTGTTTGCGATTATTTGATATGACACAACTTATTGAAATGCCAAACATGATGTATTGCTTTAATTTGTATTTGCATGATATGAAATTATTTGTTTAAAAGCATTTGCTGCTAGATAAATTATTAGGTCCATCATTACGCAAGTTTGAAAATAATAAACAGAATAAACGTTTCAACCGTTTTATCGTCTTTAAAAAAGTTGACAATAAGCAGCCGTATGCACTAACAGTTTAACTCCAGTTGCACAAGCATGTTCTCCGAAACTGATATTAATGTGTAAGCCATTTGCCAATATCAACCGTCACGGTTAATATCAAGTTACCATCGTTTTTGGGGTATCCTTGATTTAGTATGATAACGTCATTTTTAACACTGTCAATACAACAAGTCCGAATAGTTATGTGTAAATTACATGGTAGATATAATGGATTCTTAATTTTGTCAGATTGTTAATAATAAAATCGCAACTTATTCAACTAACATCGTTGTATTTTATAATATTTTTAAATTCTGCTTTACGTGGTCTCACTTTCATAAACAAATCGATTGTGGTTTAACATGAGAAACTGTTTTGGGACACTGATTTGTTTCTGAATTAGGACGAGCATATGTTTGCATGTGAAATTATAAGGCCAAAGAACGTTACTATTTTATGCAACCAAAAGTTGTCCATTATAAAGTGTTTAGTTCAGCCTGCACTGGTGACTCAAAAAAGTTCGTTATATAATTGTTAAAAGACGGTTTTATTATATAACCACTATTCAAAAAAGGTGTGTTCAGAAGTATATTTATCAAACGAATTTGCACGCTCAAATCTATTACGTTTGTGAGTATTTCACTATTATCAAATTTAATTCCATCAATAAAAAACATTTTTGCGTGTTAGACATGTAATACAATACATACAATCGAAATGCCTCTTGGCCGTGTAATAAATAGTATTTCAAAGATTGAAGTAAGTTTGTCGTACATATAACTGAGTCGCGTACGTGTCGTTGTATGTTTACTTCGTTTTTTTGTAGACGGTAAATAACTTACTTACAACCAAATAAATATTTAACAGAATTAAGTAGTTTAAGCTTATTGCTTAATACATATCTAGATACAGTATAACTTGCAAACAATCAATCAATAGATCGTTTGTTCATAAACTATTTATAAATACAAGTCTATTGCACATATATGAGCTCGTCCGATAACTGTGTCAGAAGTGTATTCGGGTACAAGGGCACATCATTCCCGCATGATTATTGTTTGAAGTACAAGGCCATTTTATACAATGTGCTGTCGGCATTCACAGTTGAACCTTGAATGCACTAAAATTTATAAAGAAATGTACTACAGGAAATTTACATACATGAACTGATATAAATATCAAAGTCAGTTGTAGCAATTTAAGTTTGAATATTTGTAAATATTTCACGCACTATTATGTATAAATCTTAAAAGTTAGAATGTTTATATTTGAATAATTTGAATTTTATTTTTATTGCATTGATGAGTTGTGTTTAAAGCCAATTTGTTAATTTTCAAAATAAAAGTGTCTAGAATATTAATAATGATATTATGAGAAATGACTCTTAGCATAGAATACAGAAAACACAGACTGGTTCTCTCGATCATTTTAAGAGCTACATTCCACCATCGGTCACACCGGTCTCAGCACATCACGATCAATTTTAATATATTCAAATCGGTCTGATAGTTTTTCTCTGTGACTTTCCAGGAAAGTCTCGGCAATCTACGTGCTTGTAATGGAAAGTCTAATTCGTAATCACAACACCGGTCGCCGAGACCACGAAACATGATCTACCTCTCAAAGGTCAGAAAAATCCTGGCCTAGCAGTAAATTGCTGAACGGCTTAAAAAACTCATGTCATGACCAATTTATCGTTTGCTAAAGCCAAAATGACTATGAGGTAGGTTGTTATATTTTGCTCTAAAAGGTCCAGGGTTCGAGTTCCTTTGTAAACATGTTTTATTTGAAGTTTTTGTCGTTGGTATTTATTATTATTGCGGTCAGAAAGAGAATAAACAAACACAAGTTTAAATTAAATATTTATTATTTTTTGAATATATTTGGAATACATTGTTTCGCTATACTTCAAATAAAAAACAACAAAGTATACACACAAAGGTATTAAACAAGTCAAAGACAGCCAAAATCCTCCGTTAAGAAAATTAAATAAAGAAAATATGAAGCTACATTGACATAAAGTAACATGACAATTTCATAAATGTGTAATATTCGTATATCATGCACCAAGATAATACACATAACTTAATACTAGCAAATATATTATACATAACTAATCTGCATAATATAATAGCAAATTTGTTCTAATATGCAGTTCACAAATCAAATCACTTAAACTGATAAGGGGAGAGAGGGTAAAACCAAACGTCCGCCCCAGATAAATACTAACTAACGACTGAAAAGGCGCCAAAAAAGACGGACTATCATAATCGAGATTTTGCAACCGGAAAGAGTGGCTTCCCTTAACAATTATTTACGTTTAGTTTTAAACGTTAAATAAAAATACATTATAACTCAAAAGCTATTCCACTAATTCTTCACTTGGCTCACTTTATAAAAGAAAAACAAATTTATTTTAGTTCCTTAATGGATTTCGCGTTATGTTCTTTTTCCTCTCAATAGAAAGGGCAAAACACAAATCTGTATACACATTTGATTTAAATCAGGTGTAGGCATGATTTTTCCTACAACACACGTTCAATCTATTACGCTTTACAACGGTCTACATTTAAATATAGTAACATGCTGATGAGTTCCCTACTGGTTTTACTGAAGAGGACTCTAGTTTCGTCTTTCGTCCGCTCTCTATGTTTGTCTCGTCTGTCCATGAGTCGGGTCGTCCGTCTGTAATTACGCAAAAGATACTGAAGATACTTGGTTGAAATAGTGTATACATGTAAATTACACTTAGAGAAATATTCACACAATTTCTTAGTTTACTAACGTCAGAGCTTAAAAACTGTAATTTATGTGGCAAACATCTTCTGTCTTGTGAGGTCTGATCAATGTAATGTTGCAAAAATACAAACGTTTGAGATCAAGTCGCTTAAATAGTAAGTGGTAAAAAACACCGTCTGTAAAGTTGTTATTTTAAACAATTAAAATCGGTCGTAAGCGCTTTATCATTCATTTCAATCCCTACAAAAATCCCAAGCTAATACAATTTATTGTTTGTTTTGACATTTAAATGTATAGATTAGAACTTAGAAACAGTTGCATGAATATTTTAAAAATATGTTTATTTCTTATACACAATATATAACAAGCTCACATATCAAATAAATAACTTATATGCAGCTATACACGGTCCCAACAAAAAAATAACACACTTATACCAGTACATATTTGTGCTATAATGTTTACAAATCGAAATACCATAACCGACTGTTGAATCAAAATACTTGAGTTTGTACTGAACAGATTTTACAGGAGTTATTGTTTCAACTTGGTGTTAATAACCTACAATGGTTGTTAAACATTAGTTGTTAATAGTGTTAAATAGCATTTTACAATAAAGGTTGGGATAACCATTGCATATATCACTTACATGGTTATCTATTTGAGGACCTACCCAAATGATCTACCGTACGGAGTTCTTAACGAAACATAAACTAGTATACAAAGATATCATTTTTTTAAATAAAAGAAATCCATATTTTATGTATATGCACAATATTTAAAACAAATTTAGTAAGCGATCGTCATAACTCAAAACGAGTTTATACAATTTACAGTGTATGTGAGTAGACAGATTCATAAACGATTTCACTAGACAACTATATTTGTAATAACGAACAATTATTTGCTGTGAATGCATTTCTTTTTGACGTAATTCAAAGATTCCAACATGTAAGATATGCATCATGTGCAAACGTGGATGAACACAATCCCTTAAGTACAGTTTATGCGTTCGTATAGTGACTTTAGTTTGCAGATGTGGTAAGATGTGATAAAAATATGATTATTGGGAATAGGAAAAAATATTGCTGTATATAAGGTCCTGTTTTATTTCCCATTTCAGGATTCAAATGCCTCACTTTGTTTTTTTTTTCGTTAAATCGTAAATGAAAATTAATGACATGGTATCAGTATTAGTTTTTCATGTAAACATGACTTTTTGATTGTATAACATTTATTACTAAAACATAAATGAAATCATAAACAATAAGTAAATGTGTTCTTACAGATTGTATGTTTATACGTTAATAAAAGTACGATTGATTTAAAATGTATATTTCAAACACTTATCTGACGTGTTAGCTCTTGTACACATAAATTCGTTATCTGTACTGGCAAAATTAATAATTTCTGGATGTGATAGGACTACATACACGCGGTCATAGAGATCAAAATGAACGACGAAATAAACAACTCTCGTGGCATTTCTTCTCCGAATAGACATCCTTGTTTTTCCAAGCATTTGATGTCTTCCGTACTTGCGGGAAAAAAAACGTACACACAATGTCGAAGCAGCTGAGAATTGAGACTCGATTCCTCCACAGAGATAGCAAATGTACTGGATACACGATAAAGCCATGCAGTTCTTATAAAGATGTCAACGTCTTTTGGTAAATAAGTGATGTGCTGTAAACTTTGCACTTCTATCGTCTGTCCGTGTTCTTTCCATAGCAGCTTTGTCCAGTCGGTAACTGATACAGTCATTGCCATGCTGACAACTACTGCAATTAAGCAATAACAGTGTACAATTTACAAGAACTGCACTATGTAAGTCATGTTGGTTAGAACCAATGTACATACTAAACAAACGCGGCAAAATAAGAAGGGAGTAGTGTATTTATGCATATATACATACATTGAAATCCCAAAGTTATCAACATGGTACAAAATATCGTCAGCATCCACGCAAGGCTTATATACAGGAATTGTTTTTGCGATAAATTGCTCAAAGATAGTCAAAGAAATTGAAAACAATCATGCCGACCGCCCTTACGTAAGGCAACTGGTCTACATGCTAGACGCACATCTCATACACAGCCTCTGTCACCACTGCATATATATATATACATAGACAAAACTGCATGCTTAGTAAAAAAACATGAATAGTGTTTATTCTTTCTTGAAATGTCTGACTTACTACGCCCTATAAGTACATTTACAACTAAATTTATATAGGTTAACCTAAATATTAATTATTTATTTAAAATATTTAATAAATACTTTCAAAAGATACGTATTAAAACATGTACAGGCCGACAGGCCGACCGAAAGCAACCAATATGTACCATCTATCTGAATTTTGTCAACATATTCTGCAGATCTGTGTTAAGGTCAAAACGACAGAAAAAACACATATATATATATATATATGAATTATTACAGATGCTATGTATTGATACTCTTACACAATTTCTGATGGAAACAATAGTAGCTTTACAAATATGAGGCAAGTATAATTAAAGGGGCCTGATAATTTCCATAAATTAATTGAGTTGTATCTACATGTATTCGGTATTTCTTTGCCATTGACATGAGGACCCGAGAACATTGTCAGCAAAATCTTTGTAAAGTGGATTTTTAAAAGCACATTTTGTTTATCTTACGCCGGATGGCAATAATTTCATTTGCTTTTTTTCTTTTCTGATCGGAATGCTCGGACATATATCCCAGTGTAAGTAAACTTAATATAGTCGTTATTATTTCTAATTTTGCATCACATGGGCATTCTCTGTATTTATCGTAAACCAAGGCAGATAATAAATTGCTGTTGAAAAAGTTATTATTGAAGTAATTCGGATTTGCCTAAAGCGGCATTTAACAAAAGTAAAGTTAAGAATTCAAATTGATGGTTTTGACTGTATTAAATTTAAAAAGCCACGTGTGTGTTATGTGTATGATTGTTTTTAAATATTTTATTGAGCGTTCTCCATTTCAGAAAATTATACTCATATGATGGAAAAAAATTGCGTCGTTTATAACAAATGTTTTAGCACCCATTATAATTTTATTTGTGCAACTGTTTACCCATACATAGCACTTAATATATCAGATAGACACACAAATCGTTTATTGAATAGAAACAAGACACGAACATAATTCAAACTTTTGAATACAAAACAACGAACATTGTTGAACTTTTTGGGGAAAAAAACTCATTAAAACGGAAACGGTTGTAGAACATTTCTTGTGTTTCCTTTAAACAATTAGACGATATACCAGAAATATAACATGTACGATAACCCTAGTAGTATATATTAAATAATGTATACCATGTTTACACAATCAATACGAACGAAACGCATTTGATAAAGTTATTAATTGATTCAATTACTTAAATAAAAAGATTTGCTGTGTTTTTGAGAATACTGTGTGAAATTTGCAGCTGCAGGACGTTAGCTGTGCAGTTAAAGGCATGCAACAACATTCGCATTTATATTTAATCGGACATGTTGCAATAAAAAGTATGGGCGTATTGTAGTAAAGACATCGTAAATGTAAATCACATTGTACTGTGTAATTTTACTTTTTGGTATACATTCATGGTACTTTAACATATAGATGGTAACTGATTCCATATTATCGACCCGTAATCACGGATACTTGCGTTTGTCAAATTCACGTGTATCTTAATTGAATGGTACAAATATGGTTGCTCATCTTGTGTGCTGTATGTCGAAGAATTTCTTCCATTGCTCCACATCATTGCGAGCTAGGAGGAAATCGGAGTTTCGCCACTTGATTTGCGATGTCATTGTTGTCATAATGTGGAACGAGATTCTCACAATCCGTGCACAATCTGGACGTCTTGGTCACATGGCTGTCACTGCGGGATCTTCTCCAAGGGATGCTTAGGATCACGAATATCACAGACTGCACAACAGTTAAAGCCATTAAGCAAAAAAACGTTGTCTTGCAAAGTTAACGAGCTTCTGTAAAATAGAGTAACCAGGGATAAGCGATAATACACGAATACCATTTGTAAAATCGGGTCGGCTAGCAGTAATGGCTCTCTACTAAAAATCAAAGGATCGCGAGCTCGATCACGATCATGCCACAATACTTCGGTTGGGATTTACCATGCAATCCATTGTACGGCATCCCTCCTACTTCTGATTCAAGTAGGACAATTGTAATAACTATGTATTATTAGAATTGTGGACCAGCTAATCTAGGACAAGTGTGAGTTCGTTAACTGAGTATGTGATGTGACTGAAATACTGTTGAAAGCGACAAAAATCCAACTAAACAAACAAAGAAACAATCAATCATGAGACAGAACTAATTACAATGTTTTATGAAATCTCGTTTGAATATATTGCCGGGATATTGCAGTTATATGAAACGAAGTGCAAGTTAATGATTATATACAAGACGCATCTGTACACAATCCGTATATGACTACATTCAAACACACACATATTAAATAAGAACGTGTTCTCTGTAATGAAACCTTAATACATAATTGCGTAGAGCATATCATTTATAACTGTTGATTAGTTAATATCGGTATGTACTATATATGGACTATTTATAAAAGCAAACAGTATAATGTTCGCTGATCTTTGGCGCAAGAACTCCGATATTTGCACCCACAGTCACAGGATACGAAAATAATCATGCACCTATGCTTAGAAATACTATAAATAGAGCAGTTACGCGACAGTTATTTAAAAAATGATGGAAAGAGAGGGAAACCATACTCAACCGAAATCGGTAATAAAACGGCGAGCTTTGATTGAAACTAGAACACACTTGTTTACCAACATTGAGCAATCTGTACGATACATATTAATATAGACGTAATACCATAACAAAATTTAATTGCGCATTAATTGAATGAGTGAAATCAAATGTTGTTTTCATAGAAAATATATTTGCCATCATATAAGTTTCATTGGCACTTAAATTCATAAGTTTACGGTCCTGCTGCATACATATACATTTTACAACTAGGAATTTAAGCTCTTCAAACTGATAATCTTAGTAACACATAAACATAATCTGAAAAAATGGATATAAAGCTTACAATCTTACCATAACGTGCTGTTCGCTGAAATACCTAAAACGAATAAAATGTGTTATATATTGCGAACACTTAGTCTTGGTGAAAAGAAGACCACTTAAACTTTAGAAAATGGTAGAAAACAGACGCGTAATTGTAGTTACATGTAGATGGATTAAAAATTGTAAAACCTCAGCCTTATTTCGTATTATTATGAAACCAGATAACATATGCATAAAGTAAATTTCAACATCTTCAGGCTATACAAATCGGTAACCCGTGTTTCAAACATGTTGGTATGCATTTGTTATTAGTTAAATACTCATAGGTAGACTTGTTAATTAAACCATATCTTGAATAAAGGCGGCACTGCCTTTTAATAAATAACACATGACATACAGTATAGTCTTTTAATAAATCTCATTCTATGGTACAATGTCATTATGTTCGGGGTTTTACGTTTATAATTTTTTTTATTAATAATTGGTTTGCTAATTTAAGTTTTTGTTTTAGTAGATAATATCCTGAATTTCTCTCCTGATATTATTTTCTGAAGGTTCATTGTTTGCCATATTTAAAAACTTTAACAATTTAACATGTGTAGTGGGGATGCGGGAAAACGTATTCGCGTACATATCTTTAGGGTTGTCATTTATTAGTGTTCGGACACTGTGCTATAATAAATAATATACTGTACCAATCAATAATAAGATTTTATCATTTTATTTTTGATTATATATAACAATGTTATCCTGTTTTGGATATTAGATAAATGTCTTAATCGTTAGTGTGCATTTCGATTTGTTTAACACTAGAAAACCACACGAGAAATGTTTTGAAATAATAATAAAGGGAACACAAAACTTAAGCACTATTGTTTTCGCTACAACAATGAGCGATAAATATTGCAATGATATAAAGTCATAATTATAACACCACATAACAAGAAATTCAATGACTCTCAAACAAATCCGCGCCTGTTTTGTAAACAAACATGTTGATTTATAGTTCATTAGTGTAATAGCGTTTATCACATGCTTTTGCACGATTATTAGAACAGTGAATAGCTATTGGCATTTTGCCAAAAGTAATGATCAATCACCAAACGGCTTAATGTACCGACCTTAAATAAAATGCTAACAACACTGATTCGTTCAAGGCTGCGTACAGCCAACCAGTTCACCAAACATCATATGCCACCATTATTTGCAGGCATTTGCCAAAAAAATTACATTTCACACTATTTTGGACACATTTGGACAATCTAACAACTGAAAATAATTAAAATGGTGCAGGTTTTAAGTGTGTTTATCTGACCTGAATACACCTATCTTTCTAGTTGCATGTCGACCATGAACTGAACCTATACCAAATCAATAACGGGGCTATTTATGTGTCTGATAAATATATGAAGTTGTAAACCAACATATTGCACATTACCTGTTCATTAAATCGAATTCAATCCCGAAAATAGACTATGTGTTTACTGTGCTGTCTACTATTTATATGACGTTTGAACAATGGGAAATGGGTCGCTTCAGTTATATGGACAATTCAATGCAGCCGATCGTAAACTTATACCATCATTAAATGTCAAACTTAGGACGGGTATGAACATTCGGTTCTATGGTCAGTTAATGACGCATATTTTCACTTTATTTATCAAATGCTGTTTGTGTAAGCTTACACTAAAACTACTTATCTGATTGAATTCTAAAATTCAGAATTAGTATTTTAAATGCATGCATATATGGAAATGCGAGGTAAAACCAACTTTATACACATAAACATTTATTTTGTAAATGTTTTATTATGTATAAACATATACTGTACATGCTGTTTCGGGTAAATGAAGTCAACGAAACATTAAATAAAATTCCCATTGAAAACCGACCTTAAATATTTTCTAATGTCGATCAAGAAGCATAGAGAACATGGGTAAAGACGATGATTGACTGTCTGGTACCGAACATGACGATGAAGACAACACAAATACTGAGTGTTGTTTCGACCAAAAAGTGCATGCTTGTCCTTCAAAGTTTGAAAAAACATATGTAACAAACATAAATTTAAATTCCTTCTATTGATATATAACATTTCATTTCCATCAATATTATACACAAAGTTATGTTAAGCATCAGGAAACTAAATAAGTAAATACAGGGAAATAACTCCATGAATATCAAAGACATATGTCTGGTGTTTCTACTGTCAGTCTTATATCAGTATACCATGTTTTACTCGAATCCTTGAAAACTTCGGATTGATATGTAAAAGAAATTTCCAGTATATAAATGGGATCTGCCCAACAAAACTACCAAGGACAATAACTTTTTAATATATATATCGATGAGATGTAGATGTATGAATACCCTACGAGACTTCGTAATTCAACATTAATGTTTAAATGCCCGCATCTAGTTCACTAAACGAAACCCACCTTCATCGCACAGCTAATTCAATCTGGTAAATAGAACATTATATGAATTTGATAATCTATGTCAGCTATTTATAATTTTACAAATATTTTCAAGTGTTATCTCTGTTTGCCTATTATGATTATAATACAATCTTCCCACTATACTGGTACTTGTTCCTTACTTGGAAGCTATCAGATATTATATTGATATGATACTATGTGATATGAATAATCACGGATTTTGCTTTGATTTGATTTTGAAACACGGTCGGAACTTTCATGTTATCATAACTTTAAATGCAACTTTATTTGAAATATTATAATGATCGCAATGTCTTTCAGACGTTTAGAACAATGATGGAACATATGGAAATGATGAATATCATACTAGAAAATGCATTGGTTCGTTGAAAATACCATTGATTAAATTCCAGGCCGGAATATTTTTACAAAACAAAATAACACTTCACTTATATTGAACTTCTTTTGTTTTATTATATTATATTCGAATCACTAAATGAATATGTTTTAGGAGAGCGCATTGAAGTAAAACTATATACTTTATATTGCATTAGGAAGCCAGAGTTTCCTCGCCAAAGTCCCTTAATAGAATATTTGTGTTTCTGTCCGTTTTGAAACGTGAAACCTTTGTTGACAACACATGCATGAATTACTTACAGCCACAAACGCATTTTATTACATCTTTAAACAAAGGTTTTACAAAGGTGTGAAGGAGTCGGGATGGTTTCTGGCGTTTTTATTCAAATTGTAGAACATGTAATCAGGATGATCGAATGGTCCCGAACGTGGGTTAGAATAGCGGCGGTGGGAGAAACGTTTTCTTAAACCACCCATTTTTTAGATGTGACACTGTCTGGTACAGACATTTAGTCGCGTTCTTTAAACCTGTGAACAACAGCGTGCAAGTCAATTTTAACTTATCAACTTCTTGCGATACTCTCGAAAGCGTGTATGCGTAAAACAATAATTCGAATGAATTTGAGACACCTGACGTTTGGATGAGTTATAAAGGTGGACAACGAGATCCCACTTAGATCAACGCATTAAGATTTGAGCTATACTTATACTGTTTAAATATACCCCAAACATACCATTTTATATGCCTTTAAAGTTTCCAAAAATCGCCAATTCATTATATTATGTTACCCGATGTCCAAGAATACTTCAACAACATTTGCCAAAGTTAATGACTACCAAAGGTAGGTTGCAATTTATTTTTGTATTGTCTTGCGTTTTTTGGAAAATAATAGTAAGCGAAGAATTTTGACAGCAAACATTAATAGTATGTGTCAGAAAACATTGACTGTTATAATATAAATAAGTATTACATGATATATCGTGAAAAAAGAAAAAAATTGAAGCATGACAGAAAATAAAAGGTTGTAATCAATTTTTTAGATGTTGGATTGAAATCTCATGTTTTAAACTTATATCGTCTCATAATAAAATTGCAATTCGCATTATTTGCCAAGAGGAATGTCGTCAAAAGGTATAACGTGTTTGTTGTTCGTCATCATATACTAATCAAAAAGACAAACGCATTTTGGTATTCATAGCCCATGTTAATATGTTTACATAGCTACGTACTAATATTTACAGGTGGATTGAATATACAATATTGATTGGTCAACATACACGAGCAAAAATCCTCCAAAACGATACACACGATGTTGTTTTGGTCGATAAACACACAATAGTTCCAGCAAAACATCACGCACGTCAATAACGCCTGTGTATGTGAATTTAACCGTGTCTTTATTTATTAGCAGAATCCAATGGTATTCCAATACTCAACGCATGGCCTGCCCTGCAAAAAGAAACTCTCAATTTCAACACACAAACCACGTGGATGTTTTAAATTGACCTGCTATATCCTCGTACTTATCACCGATTGAGCACGTCTGGGGCGCGCTTAAATATATGGTGCGTCAATGTCGTAATGTGCAACCCCGAAACTTACAGGAAATGAGCGCAGATCTAGAGCAGGAGTTATATAACATTCCGCTGGATATGGTGACACCTCTTGTTCATTCCATTCGTCGCATGTGAGTTGCGTTTTTAATGCATTAGGGAGAGGCCTTCATATTAACATTGAATATGTGATGCGCCAGAAGTTTTGATTGGTATATTTTGTATTTTAATTTACGACACATCTACTGTTTTAAAAACTAAAATGCAGAATGTCTTTGTAATTGATCAATGGACATGCATACACTTTCGTTTATAAATAACCGATTTTTTAAAATATTTTCGATAAAGGAAGACATATAAACCTGTGCTCCTTGTATTTAATAAAATATAGTAACGACGCACAAACATATTTTTCAAAATGTTTTTATTTCGCAAACAAGACAACATGTTTATGAAAGTTTCACAATTATATCATTACATGCACATGCATATATATTTTTTAATTACAAATATACACACTTATAAAAACCTTCCTTTTTTTAGAATAAACAAAAATACTGTACAAATATATGTATTTGGTGTTTTCGGGTTTCATGAAATAATTTAATAAAACACACAAACATAGATCTACCAAGAAGTTCCTAAATTATGTACATTACATGTTTGATGAGAGATTTGTTGAGATAATTATTTTTCACGAGTGCTTTGCTGTACAAATATATGCTTTATTTGTATAACAAGCTTAAAGTAGACGAGTAGTTATTGACTTCAACGGTGTAGTTCGTCTGTCATTCAAGTTGATGATATTCCCTTCTTGTGCATTTAATTCGGATCATCGAAGGTTTTGTAATTTGTTGGTGAATCACTTCCAGTACTAACATCACTGCAAATTTGATTATCTTAAAAATAAAGTTCATTTCTTACAAAAAAATAAAAATCCAATATTCAATAAACAATGTGGAGTTCTTGAGAATGTTTAGCAATCTAAGAACGTTACTTGTATTTTACTAACTTCACTTACGGGGGTTCCTTTAACTGCATCTTTAAAGCCCTCGGTTCAGTGCTAAATCTAACACAAACAAATATATAAGACTTTGAATAAATTCACATTACATATCACAAACACATATGCGTCATATTTGGCGAATTGCAAAGCGCAAAAAAAACTTCAATTACCAAAGAAAGTAAGTACAAAAATAAACACAAATAATTATTTCAGTAATTTTTGTATCAGCATTATAAAACAAGTAATGGGTTATATACTCACTTTCGCCCATCTCTTCATAACCTAAAATATGTCATTATGCGGGCTTTAGTATCCCTCAAAAATAAATAGCAACAAAAATAATCCACGTACTGTTTTAATATATTATGTATTTTATGTAAGAAATCGTAATAAAAATTTCATTAACATATAATAAGACATGTATAGCAAGCATAATGTCAGAAACACCAAACGTGTACAACAAACTGAGTATGTGGGAAGATATATACCCTGTTTTTTACGTTTCCATATGATGACAACAACAACAACGATGATTATTAGTCCACCGACAGCGCCACCAACGGAACCAGCAATCACTGCTGTTTTGGAACGCTCTTCTTTTGGTTTTGGATTTACTATATAATGTATAAATGCAATATAAAAACTGTTTTATTTTAATTTAAAAAATTGGCAAACTTCATTCAGAAAACGCTTTAGAGCGATTGTTTAAAAGTTATCTTTTCTATTTTTAACAAATATTTTAATTTTTAGAGGCTTTTCACGACATTGTTAGCAAGTTTAAAAAAAAAGACATACACTTTCGTCCGGAGATTATGTATATTGAAATCATGATATTGCTTTAACAATATAGCAGTTTAACAAATATTTCATATCTGTTTGTACCTTTTTGTGCCAGGTTTTTTGTTTGTAAAATGTAATCGTTTGAATTGCTTTCAATATATGCTAACATTAATGCAAGTTGTATATTTTGAATATTGAATGGAAAACGAGAAGTATGCAACACTGATGCAATAATATGTCATAGATTAATCGAATAATAGCATACTAATCGATTTATTTTTATATTGTATTTTAAAATTGACTGTACTCATCCAAGTATATCTTGGATCAACGTCAATATATATGTATGCAGAGATGACAATATATGACACTATGTCACAGGCCAAAATTATGGGCAAGTTTTAAATAGGTAAAGAAGAAACCAGGACTACTAGAATCGTAAAAATAACAGCATTCGGATAAACATTGTCATTCGATCACCCGTCGATGTTGATGGCAGACTAAAGCACTCCTGTGAATGTACTACCCCGGTTAAAAGGCTCCACCGATTTTTTTTCACACGCGATTTTTTTCCTTACCCGAATTAAATCAAAACATATATTTTAACTAAAATGTTTGTAACGTGTCGGTACATGTTTACTTTTTCACAAATTGGTACATTGCGTAACAACTAACATTTACTTAAGATGACACAAATACACAAAATTTAAAAACAATGATGTTTCATAAACATGTTCCTGTAGTGACATTCTTAACGGTTCCAAAACAGTATTCGTTAAAACATGACCCCTACGTGGAAGTTGCCTAAAACATAATAATACTAAGCTTCTCTCTCGTGATATAGTTTCTGGCGTTTCATTGTTTGCTTTATTGGATGAGTAATACTGAGCATAATAGAGGCACTACATAAATGTAGAAATAAACATTTTCATTAAATGCAAAACATTCAGTACATAAGATTCGGAGTCCGCTGCATGATTCCCAATACAAACAGTTTTTTAATGAAAATTATATCATAAACACTTTAACTGGTAGGTATTTGTGTTTTAGTTGTGAACCATTCAGAGACTCAACATATACTTGGTTACAATAGTTCACGTAAATTCCCTCTAAACCGGACTTTCGTTATGATACAGTAGTGGATCTCTGGTTTAAGGGGTTTCGAATGTATGACATAACTTTGTGTCAGTGTCATTCATGTGCAGAAAAAGCATTGACATAAATGCTGTGCTTGCTAGATGTAAATGAACAGATGTTTTTAGTGCCACATGCATAAAGTAATAACTAAATATGGTGTCATACATACCTGGCAATGTTAATGTCAGAATGTTACTTTTTATGACAGTACCATCCCAATCGCTTATAGAGCACGCCCATTGGTCACCAATATTAGACCTGGTCAAGTTCTTACGTACAGTCGGTCAAATAAGCTGGATTCGTTGGGATAATCAGGCAGTCTCCTCCGTTTACTTGCGCTCTCAGAGCTATTTCTCCATTAAGCCACCACGAGGTGATTGGGTAGTTGTCATGGTGACAAGTCAGATGTGGTGAGTGACCAGCTGACACGTCTGTTGTGTCTGCATATAGGGTCACCGATTTGGGAGCTGAATGATGGTACAAATTGCGATACAATTGTTTTTATGTTTTAAAGCTCCGTTAACACTTAAAATAAACGAATATTTCGTAAAAATTATTTCGTAAAATACAGTAAACCCATACAAATAAGTGTTCCTTATAGCAATAGCAAACATTTCAACGCTAGATGTGTTCTGGGTACTTAGATTTAACAAGATACACACTGTTTTTAAGTTTATTTGTTGTAGTACAATATATTATATTTTAATTTCCTGCAACGATATCTATTTATAAGAAACACGAACACTTAATTAATACATGAACATGTGTTGGATATATTGTACCAGAAACAAATAAAAAAGAGATTATTATATCTTGTTAAATCTATGTTACCAGACCACATCTAGCAATACAATTTGTCTTTTGCTATAAGGAATACTGGGTTTTTATGTGTTAACTTTATTTAATGAAATATTTTACGATATATTCGTTGATTTTGAGTGTTAATGGGACTTTTATGAAATGATATCAAAGACATTTAACTGGTTTATATGTGTGTTTAAAAAGTTAACCATTCAGAGACTCAGCATATACTTGGTTACAATAATTCACGTCTTAACCGGAATCCCCTCTAAACCGGACTTTCATTATGATACAGTGGATGTCCGGTTTAAGACGCTTCGAATGTATTACATAATTTGCGTCAGTGTCAATCATATGCAGAAAAAACATTGACATAAATGTTGTGCTTGCTAGATGTAAACGAACAAATGTTTTTAGTGTCACATGTATAAATAAATAAATAAATAACTAATTATGATGTCATACATACCTGGCAATGTTAATGTAAGAATGTTACTTGTTATAACAGTACCATCCCAATTGCTTACAGAGCACGCCAATTGGTCACCAACGTTAGACCTGCTCAAGTTTTTAAGTGTACATGTGTGCTCTGTGTATGAACACGTACACTCGGTCAGATAAGCTGGATTCGTTGGGATATCAAGGCAGTATCCTCCGTTTACTTGCGCTCTCAGAGCTATTCCTCCATTATGCCACCACGAGACGATCGGGTAGTAGTCATGGTTACAAGTCAGATGTGGTGGGTGACCAGCTGACAAGTCTGTCGTGTCTGCAGATAGGTTCACTGATTTGGGAGCTGAATGATGGTAAAACATTGAATAAAATTGTATTCTTTTTTAAAGCCCCGTTAATACTTAAAATCAACGATTATTTCTTAAATATTTTCGCAAAATACATTTACTTTAACTCGTAGGTATGTATGTTTTATTCGTTAACAATTCAGAGACTCAACATAAACTTGGTTAAAATACTTCAAGTCTTCACCGGAATCCCCTCTAAATCGGACTTTTGTTATGATATAGTTGTTGTCTGGTTTAGGGGGTTTCGAATGTATGACATAACTTTGCGTCGTTGTAAATCATATGCAGAAAATGCATTGACATATATACTGTGCAAGCTAGATGTAAACGAAATGTTTTAGTGCCACATGTATTAATGTATAGCTAAATATGGTGTCATTCTTACCTGGCACTGTTATTGTCAGAATGTTACTTTTTATATCAGTACCATTCCAAGTTCCAATGGAGCATGCCCATTGGTCACCAACGTTAGACCAGGACAAGTCCTTAAGTGTACATGTGTGCACTGTAACTGCACACGTACAGTCAGCCAGATAAGGTGGTTTCGTTGGGCTAGTCATGCATTCTCCTCCGTTCACTGTCGCTCTCAGAGCAATTCGTCCATTTAGCCACCATGAGACGAGTGAGTCGTAGGAATGGTCACAAGTCAGATGTGGTGAATGACCAGCTGACAAGTCTGTCGTGTCTGCATACAGGATCACTGATTGCGCCGCTGAATGATAGTAAGCATTGCGATAAAATTGTATTTATTTTATAAAGCCGCATTTACACTCAAAAACAACGAATATTTCGTAAAAAAGTTCGTAAAATAGAGTTAACCCTTGAAAAATCAGTTTTATTTTGTTGCATAATATAGTCAACACATGTTCATGTACCATGTCAGTGTTCGAGTGTCGTATGAATATAAATCGTTGCGGAAAATTAAAAATGGAAAATATTGTACCACAAACAAAAATAATAAAAAAGAGCAATTTATATCATGTTAAATCTATCTTACCAGACCACATCTAGCTTTGAAAGTTTGTCTATTGCTCTAAGGAACACTGATTGTGTATGGGTTAACATTATTTCACGAAATATTTTACGAATATTTTTTTATTTTGAGTGTAAATGTGGCTTTAAAAGGCTTCTATGTGCTCTCTAAAGTGTGAAGTGTATGCGTTTTAATACACTATTTGTTTGCGTGTACTTTACGATGCAATAAAGTAAGCAATAAAGCAATAAAACAGTCATAGCAAACACCTCATGCGTTAAAATTTGACTTTTATATGGATTATGTAATTATATGAAGTGAATCAGTCGAGGAAAATACCGATGAGAAAAAACATTATACTTACATTGAGTAAATTTGCATAAATTACTTATCACAAATGTTTTTTCAGTAACAAGGCACATGACGATAACAAACATATATGTTCATGAAACTCATTTGTTTAACCGTTTCTTTTTATTATAATTAAAAAAAGCATATCGCAAACACAATAATAGTATAGAACATATCAAGTCACTTACAATATATTGCATTATTATTATTTCCGATATTTGACTTTATATAAAATATTTTTATAACAATATGCAATGTACTTACCCACATTGACAAACAGTACGATCGAAAGTAGCAATTTTAAATACATACTGTACTAAAGCCGACCGCCGCTGTCAAGTAAATGAAAAGACATAGATATGAATATGGGGATAGTTAGATTATCATATTATCGTACAGATGAAGTGAACAAGGTCCATTAAGTGAAATCAAATAGACCAGCCTTCGCGCATCGATTTGACTGGTTGCGAGCACAGCCCGTTACCGTGATTCCACACGGGAGATAACCACTGGAGTTAACACAGAAGTTAGTGTTTGTCTCACGGAATTGTTCCCCGTTTCCAACAGTATTTATGTCATGTCAAGGCGATTATTTAACGCACTATGTTCCCGGTAAGGTGGTTTAACAGTGGAAAGAGTATATACTTATTCCAGTGACTGACACCTGCCCTACTTTAATCAGAGGTAAGGGAACGGACGTAGAACAGATTTCAAGATCAATACCTTAACAAGTTAAGTTGCCGCGATATTTTATGTATACAGAGAATGATGTTGCCGATATCAATTGCAACTATAATATTGTAGTGTATTATTATTATATTTAAAAGGTGCAGTGCATACGCTACATTTAGTTAATTACTAACTAAAACAAACTTAATACTAATTCAAATATTACTTTTAATGTGAACGAATAGTATTTCGTGTTTATTTTATTATTTTTAACATAGTATTTTAGATTTGTTTACGACTGTATGATACAAAATATTTGACTTTTTTAATATAATATAGTGTCTAAGCCTAAAACCAATAGCAGAGTATCGATGCTCTGCGACGCACGACGATTCACATAAATGCAGAGGGGCCGGACACCACAACAACGTGAATCACGGGACCCACTCTTCCGGAGGAGATCGGACCCTTATTAAGGATGAGTTAAAAGAATCACACTTAATATTCATTTCGTTATCTTATGGCATTGTGGTAAATTGAAAAACTCCGTGCAAATCCAAAAATAGTTGTGTTTATTTTGAAAGGAGCTTTTGTAAAGCTATTGACTCGTATTGCGATTACAAAGCTTTAATACTTATGTTACTATATATAGTAACAACATTGACTCAAGTGCATGTGATTATCGGTCAAAGCAATGTGATGATCACGTTTGGGCCACAGGGCAAAATGTTGATAATCGATAATCGCCCTGGAGCTAAAGCACGAGACGTCAACAGACCAAAATGGCGTCCATATTCAGTATTTTCTAACAGTGATTAATAAAATTAAGCAACAAATCAACGAAATAATATACTGTGAAAAAATAAAAAAATAAACGTAGCACATAATTAAAATGATGAAAAAAATATGGATTGCATCTGAAACTGTACTGTAGATAAGATTGATGACACTATTTGAGCTTTAAGTTTAACAGGAGTATTCCAACATCAAAGTTTAGTAAACGACAATCTTATCTCAATGACAATTTTAATCCAATGCTTTTAATAATAAAATTGCAACGATATGCACTTTAATTTTCTGTTTTTCCACCCCTTTATCTTAATTAATTTTAAACTACACTTTTTGAAACGTTTCGCAAAATAGAATGACTACTCGGATTGATGTTTTTTAATTCTTCATGAACTTTGAATTTTCCAATTATAAATTACAAACACACAATTCGAAATACGTTTTGGATTCGTTCGATGATTTTTAAAATAACTACATTACTGTTAAATAAATCTAAACGTCCGAATTATTGTTTAAATCCATAAAGTTAAGCTTAAACGTGTGTGTTTCGTCACAGAAATTACGTCATACACGGTAGATACGTCATATATTGCGTAATAAATTGAATGAAAATAAAAGGACGGAAAGCTGATTCGGCAATATATTTTAGTAAAGGAACAAATAGGATTATAATTTTGTAACATGTACCGTGGTTTAATAGTAGAGTTAATTGGGATTAAGTATTTAAGACGTTAATACCATCGTTGCTTGAGGGCCAGAAGTGATAATCGGCCCTGAAGTAAATAATCGCCCACAGGCCTACGGACTTCGTGGCGATTATTCACACTGCGGGCCGATTATTGTTACTCAGTAATCGTCAAAATGCCACAAAAAGTGTATCAGTGACAATAATTAACATTTTTGTTATTATGAGAAAAAAAACATTCAGTGTAAGATTTTATTAAATATTAGGTCATGATAGGCGATGAATATATAACAGTATGTCAAATATTACCGTTTAAGCAGTGAATTTATATGTATATTTACAATAATAGATGGATATATAAAAATCCAAATATAAACGAGCAAACTCGTGACATGAAATGCACACTCTCTCACGTGATACGGCTTGAGCTCATTTATGAGTGGTAAGTACAGATGAGCCCAAACGCATGAATGTGTAATACTTTCATCTAACTAAAGCAAATATTACATATATGTTCATATGTGTATACTATTTGCAATTATAAAGTCATGTTTTAAAATTCTATATCACACAGTTTAAAAATTAGATGTGCGTCATGTTTTGGTTAGCTGTATGTCTAAAGTGAAAAGTGGTTACATTTTCGCATTTACTGCATTAAGGCGCGACTTGACATGTACAAATTAGGCAAAATGGACCATTAACACAGTATAATTGCTGTTGGTATCAATGTTTGTTATGTATGTAATGGTCACGGAGAGTCTATCACGAAGGTTTAGTTTGAAGGCTGCATTGATCATGCTGAACGTTGTGTGATGACCCAGCAACATTTTACGTTCTACCAGCGAACGCCGCGACCCAAATGTGAGGAATAAGACGTATGTATATAGTGTGAAAATATCCAATCACGGGTAGTCACATTGGCTTGATTAACAAGTCGGCTTGAAACCCTGTACAAACCAGCTCGACGGATGAAGATTTCACCCTCGTCCTGCAAGTCGGTGATGTGGTGAATGATCGGCCGAGTTACAGTCTCGTCCCACGCAGTTGAAAGAAAAAAAAATGATCAAGATAATATGACAAAAATAGGTGTCCTTCCTAGTATATTAACGATTGTTACACAAAGGTATTATAATATGTGATGAACAAACTTATCATTTTATTAAGAAAATTCCGATGTATATTACTATCGATATCCATGGTATACGGTATTTTTCTATATTATATAGAACATTAAACAGGTTAAAACAAACACTGCATCTGTGAGACTTTGTTAATACCTTCAAGTTTCGATGGATTAACCTTGCGTGCAACCTTGACACAGAAACAAATACATTAGTTGTACTATTTAACCACGGTAAAGTCGATCAAGAAGCATAAAGAACACGGATGGCGTCGACCATTGACTGTCTGGTACGAAACATAACGATAAAGACAACACAACTATTAACTAAGTGTTGTTTTGACCAAAAGTGCAAGATGGACCTTCAAAATTGGAAAATAAACAGACACGTTTTATTTATCTATTGGCACACAGAAATCTCAATGTCTCCTATTGATAAATACATTTTCATTTCCATCAATATTATACGGAATGCTTTGTTTCGTATAAAAAATAACTAAAGAAAAATTACTCTATGAATATCATAGACACAGTTATGGTGTTTCTCATCCGCCATTCCTCTTAAAGTCTTATATCTGTATGTATATAGTGTTTAAATTGAATCCCATGACTACTTTGATATCATCTGCCCAGTCCAATAACACCATGTGAATCGGCTCTGCTCAAGAAAAATACGAAGGGCAATAACTCCGAAAACTATAGAAAAAGTTATAGTAATCGTGCACTGCCCTTACCCAATATTTTCTTTGTGATTTATAAAGTTTTATCTAAATATATCGGTACGCTGTATGTGTTTGCATACCCAACGAGACTTCCTAATGTAACTCATGTTTAATCAAAGGACTGAAAGTACTGGTGGGGCGATTTTGGTCAAATTTTGTGTTCGTAAAAACACTATACACCGTGATGCCAGCCAATCATATTTGTTGAATAAAACAGATGGAATCAAGGGAGGGTGACGGGCTGTCAACATTATATATGATTTAGGTATTGGGTTTAAAAGTAAATGCTGCTTTTTAAAACAAGTCATTGTTGAACGTACCAATTCATAATTGCGAAACGTTGACAGAACAGATTGTCTATAACAGAAATCCATTTAACTCTCATACAAATGAATACAATGCAGTTCAAATTCCAATAAAATGAGGCAAGACAAATATTGTTTGGACAAACCCTGAAATGCAAATACTAACTAAGACAACAGATGATGTATTTAAAGAATTTTTATAGTTTGGTTCTTGCAAACCAACATATGAAACACTGGGACTGTACATATAATTTGATGAGGGTAATGATATTTGCTTGGAAGATCAAGCCGGAATAAAAATAGTAAAAATTACACAGGCTTGTATGAGATATTAACCTATCAACTATGCCCATCTCTGAAATTCAAAAAATATGCCCTTTAAAACAGAATTTCAGTTAGTCACAGCTAGATAGTGATAATTTAATATGCAGGGATTTTCCTGGCCACTTTAGGAAAAGGAGAACTTTTTATCAACAAAGTGGACCGACAAAGTGGACTGAATTGGGATTTTTTTACCAACAAATATTGTTACATGAAACCTTTATTTTGAATAAACAGCACTTGTTTTAACTTGAATCAGCAGTCTGTTTACACAAAATCATTATTATGTTTAAACACGTTATAAGTTTAATGGAAATAACTATTATTCGCCTGTTTATTTATCCATTTACGTTAAAATACTGCATTACAGTTTAATACCTAAGTACAGTTTTGCGAAATGATCAAATCAATTTATCTAAGTTAATTTGAATGGCATATAACAACGTGAAGTCCACAACGCTTATCCGAATGTTGCTACATGCATGGCGTATAATAAGCTGCTGTGAAAGTGACAACCAAAACAGGTATTTCGTGTGTAAGTAAAAAGTTCAAAATTGGCATGAAAAGCACGGGCGGATTGTCATATAAAAACTGCGCAGAGAACATTAAGATGTTTACTTTGACAGTAAAAATGAAGCGCGTGGTTATTAAATTGTGTCGCCAATATCGCGAACGCAGTTGATTTCTTAAAAGGAAAGAACATAAATGCGCTGTATCGTTTTAGTGTATCTAGTTCAGTATTGAACCGATATTTCGTCGCTGTATACACCTTCCATGAGGACTGCGTGTAGCTCGGGTGCTGATGCCACAGTGAAAAGACGTTGCCATTGATGGAACCCGCGCTGTTAGCTGTTTGTGCGAATTAATACATATATTGTGAAAGCAGAATCTAGATGCAAAGTGGTTATTTGCATTTACGGACTTTATTCTTTGGTATACGTATATTATGTTACTTATGGGGCGAATTGCAGAAGGCAATCGCCACAAAAATCGGCATCTAGTAAATAAATCAAAACCTACCTTCATCGCCGAGCTATTTCAATCTGGTAATAATAACATAAGTCGAGTTTGATAATAGATATTGCCTATTTGTAACTTTACACTTATGCGTGCTATCTAAGTTTACGTAGTCAGATGAATCAGACACTCTTCCCAAGATACTGTTACGTGTTTTCTACTTGAAAACTATTCAATAATCTATAAATATGATAACTCTTCAACACAAGGGAATATCGACGAGTATAACGATATTATATTTAAAAAAGGTATATTATCTTTTTTTGAATGACATCAAAAGGTTGTTTGACATATATGTCTATATTTAAATATACCTTTATAAATATTTATTTTCATAAAAATAAAAAGTGGACACTTCTTTGACGGGCACGAAATTATCAGTAGTAAAAGGAAAAACGCTACCAATGATATGTATATATAAATGAATCAAATCAGTTAAACACATCAATGTGAGTTTCTCGAGGAGGTAAACATAGTAAACAAATTCATTTTATGAAGATTTCTTTAACTAAAACTCACAGACGGCTTTAAAGCAAATATAAAAACATTGATATGAACTCAAGAGTTAATATTAGCCGACCTTATTTTAGTATCCAAACAACCGATTATCGGCATTTGGTACCATCTTACTTATAATCACATTTTCCGTTCCTGTTATATCAAGTCATTCGTAGAGAATTGGTTTGCGGAATTTGCATTATTGCTTTTGAACCATGGTCGGAACTTTCCTTGACTCATAATTTGATTTTTGAATGTTACTTTTCTATAACCTTACAATCAGTGCAATGTCTTTCTTCATTTAAGAACTATGATAGCACATGTGAAAGTAATACATATACTTGTAAAAATGTCACAGATACTTTGAAAATACCACCATTAACTTATGGCTGCATTCAAGTCCTGGCAAGAACATTTTGACCATAAAGCTATGTAAGTAATAAACTACCGCTTAGGACTATTCTCTACAATTATAATATCGATGCATTTAGAACATAAACGGTGGCAGAAATGATTCGCCCAAAACAATCCTATGTGCTGGACCCTTACATGTTTGTGAACTGTAACTATATTTGGGCGGGCCAATTAAGATGGAAGTACTACAGTTGCTGTATATAAGACACCATAACCCATTTTTATGTTAGATTGTTGAAAAGATCCCCTTTATGTTAAGCCATACCGTTAAAGATGATGTATCCCAATTTGTTACAGAACAACATGTGTGTCTGTGCGTATGATTATATTCTTAAAGTCCACTTGCGTCTTCCTTACGTCATTGAGAGTTGACTTAATTTCTATTAAGTCCAGTCTAGTGTGCAGATTTTCAATAGAATTGTTCAACTTGTGATAACAGCATGAATCTTTCCAGAATACTAGCTAAGGGCATACTGAACAATTTCAGAATGGACCAACTCTCAATAATCTGCATACAGGGGTATGGCGGCCATTTTAAACTGGAGGCCGTCAAATTTCCAAAAAATACATTTAAAAATTCCTCAAAATTTTATAAGTGTATCAACTGACCTTAAATCTTTTATTTACCATGCAAATTACCTTATCAATGTTTAACTTATCAAACACCAAATTATATAATAGATATGATCAAATTAAATGGTGGCCATCTTTAAATATGAAATTCTAGCCACATTTGTCAAAATCAATGAAAAATATTATATTAAACTGTCTTGAACATTTGAACCGATCAATTTAAAACATACATTGTAAACATAATAACAATAGCAAGCGATTGACATAATTTGAATAGTTTCGAAACAAATTTATGTTAATTAAGAGTTCACTATCCGTAAACAACACAGATCACATGTATATGATCAAATAAACATTTATTGTCAAGTAAAAAGTAAAAGTAAATGTATTAATTCCCTATCACATTGCCCTCCAATTCAATTCAATTCAATTCAATTTTTATTTTAAGTCGGTGCATATATGTCAATATAAACATTAGCTATGTATAGCTATTTACCGACATATCATAACAACATAACGTGTAACAATTAAATAAGCATATGCGAGAGTCAATGAGAATAAATAGATAAATGACTATAAAACATCGTAGTGTCATATACTGAAATGAAAGATCAAAGGTGGGTTTAAAACAAATAACATAAATACACTGTATGATTAAAAAATGTGTGTTGTACCTGCTGATCTTGACTTATAAATGTCTAAAAGCTTCCTTTAAAGCAATAGGGTAAAAACTGAATGAAAAATATGGGCACAAAAGGTGCGACAGATACAAAATGGATTTAAGAAAACTGCTATTCCTTCAGATCAGATCTGCGAGGAAATGATCAGCAGCTACATCACAAAGCACATACAAGAATGAATACATAGTATATATATCCAGACTCATCTTAGATATAATGTGAGTGTACATATCCTCAATAGCATACATGCATATAGTGATAACGTTTTAAAGCTAAGTATAAAAGGTAAAATAAAAGACAAATCATATACCATTACAAGAATGAACTAATCTAGCAGATTGCATAGGAAATTCAAAAAAGCAAGGTGGAATAAATGGTCTATATACACAGACTCATCTTAGATATAATGTGAGTGTGCGTACATATCCTCAATAGCATACATGCACATATAGGGGTTGAGTTATAAAGCTAAGTAAAAAAGGCAAAATAAAAGACAAAGCATATAACAAAACAATAATGAACTAATCTAGCACAATAATGAATAAAGCATATAGCAAAACAATAATGAACTAATCTAGCAGATTACATAGGATATGCAAAAAGCAAGGTAGAAGCAAATCGGATGCTGAATATATAAGCAGGGTGTATGAAGTATTACTATTACTAAGCATGGTTAGAACAAAAAAATACAGGTACAACTCTCTCCGCTCCATGAGCTTATCAGGCTTTTAAACTGATTGAAATTACTTTCATCCCTAAAGTGTTGAGAAAAAGTTATTTCATAGTTTGGCAGAATAGGAGCGGAAGGAGTTAGTGCCATAACCAGTGGTTCTCAACTTTGGTATATCAGCTGTCCCAGTGTAACTAAAAGAGTTATTTAGTTTTTTCATATTAAGAAGATCATGTAAGTATGTTGGACCTTGCTTATTTAAAATCTTAAAGGCTTCAAGTGCCATAGTCCTTATCCTTCTTTTTTTAAGGAATGGCATTTTAGAGCGAGATAGAAGGGTTTGATATACAGAACATTTGCATAGAGTTGAACTGCTCAAAGCTGCTTTAACACACTTAAAACGTCCTCGGCAGCCATTTTCAATTTTGCATCCACATCTGATGATTTCAGCACAAGACTCGGGAGCTTGCTGTAAGGTTGTCCAGAAAGGTTCCCACTTTCCATCTTTGTCGCGCTTCCAATTCCAAGAGCTAGGTGGTTAGGGCTCTTGTTTTTTGTTAAGTGACTGTCCCCAGCAAAATCCTGCCTTGTAAGCCGCTCTCTTGATGTGTTGGTGTAACGCGGCAGAGCTTGGTGGGATAGTATTGATTACACGCCCTTTTCGAGTAAAAAGATCATTTCTTGCCTCATCAACGGTTTTGCACTCACTGCTCCTGTCATACAACAATAGAACAATACGTTCAATGTTTTAAGTACAGTCATTGATGTTATCGATATCTGGCCTATCACTCAATGTTTCGAAATCTGTAGTTACTTCATCAAAGACGGACCATGTGTCCCATGCAGTCTTCTTTCCACGATTAGAAAAGGATGACACTTGGTCACAGCCGCTTAAGGCATGGAAGAAAAGAAGTGCACTGGACTTGGAAGGTCCCAACTTGGCAGCGATTTCATGAACTGGTATGTATCTTAGATTTTTACCCACTCCAAATGCTATCCACAAGGTAAGTATGTTCAGTTTATGCAGAATCGATAATGCAATGACAACAACATCGGTATCTACGTTTCTGATCATTATTTGACGCATACCAGTTTGTACTGCATCCTTAACGTGTAACATAATGCGCGTGTCTGCCTCTTCATGGTTACACGGTGATATTTGACTTGTATCCTTGCTTGGGCCATTGCATACAACTTCCATTCTGAGTTTCGAAACGACAATCTTGTCATCGGTTGCGTTAAATGTCAATAACTGTTCTGCTAGATAGGTAAATAACTTATTGTCATCAATGCGAAGAAAGGATTCCCAGTTTCCGGGAATGGCTGAATCTGCCTGAACATGTCTTCTTATTCCTTGTCCACGCTTGTCACGAGTTGAAGCTTTAAAACTGTCTTTGCGATAGTCATCCCATACAACATCAACTATGCTATACGTCTTTTACTGGTTATCAATATAAGGTAGAAAAAACGTTTTTGGCATAATCTTCGAACGTCTTGCAGAATATTGGCTTCAGAATATTGACATTTACAGCTCTATCTAAGATCAAAGCTTCTATCTCAGGAATTTCAGTTTGTGGTGTGATGATCTTCTCTAGAGGCGCTAACAAATCTGACTTTGAACCGAGTCTCAACTGTCCGAATTGTGAAAGAGAAGGTGGATACGCTTGATTCTCATGACGAAAGAATTCGTCAAGATTACCGTCACGAACCTGACAAGAGCATACAAATGAGCAAATAACGAACAATTTTGTTTCAGTGAACTTATTTGCTGTTTTTCCTTTGCGACATTCTTGGATTCTTGACGACTGAATATATATAATTTGTTTTGTTTTATGTGATCAGAAAGTAGTTTAGTTCGATTGTTCAATCTGTTCAATATTTCGTATTGTATTTGCAACCTTCGGATCAGCAATGTCACGCGTGCCTAGGACTTAAAGATCATCACATTCTTCCAAGAATGGATTACCCATTCCCTCAAGAATATTTGTCAACGCTTGCACTTGTTTAACAAATGAATTCTGTTTACTTTTTACTTGCTCATTGTGTTTTATGTCCGGCCCTTTAGTTTGTTCTTGCTTGATACGTTCTTGTGAAATCTCAAACTCATTGACCACACGAACCATTTCTGGACCACATACCATCCATCGTAGAAGTTGAGATGCATTCTCTGTAAGCCCGATAACTCCGCCTTTTCCCTTCACTTATTTGTTGTTTTGTTCATGAGCATGGTCGATAGCTATTGCAGAAAATGCGTGGGAAGTTTTTTGTACAACAAAATTACCCTTCTTGAATTATGTCGCTATACTTGGTGCTACGCCGTCCAATGCTATCATATCTCTTACATGACTAGGGAGCCAACGAGCGTAATTTGGATGGTCCAAAGCAAAGAACCAGGGAATTAACATTGTCAAAGATTCTTTATACAGCAAAAAATTTCCCTCTCGAAGAGACCTGACAAAGATAAGAACTATCAGTTCAAACTTCAATGTGAGTGACCAGAATATGAACAGTGGACTTTTTATTTCTCTTCTTTCTTTCCACTCCTTAAAACTGATACTATTGACCCCTATATCATCGACACTGTCTAAGAATTGAGTATATGCGTTATGCATCAAAATGTGTAATGAGCAATCAGTTATCTGGTGCGCATGTCGGGTTCTAGTTACATGTGCTGCCTTAAGAAATGAGTCTGCCGTACCGGCAGATGCAACATAAAACTGACTTAATGCATTCACCCAGCCACTATCCTGTAGCCAATCCCCAATCGTTCTCAAAGCAGCAATCTCTATGTGAAGACCACCAAACATCACTACAAAAAGATTCTCTCCGTATCTCTCAGGCCAAATCCATTGTATGTTTTTGGCTAGGGCATAAAGTGGCTGATTACATGCCATAACAGATATTTGTCCTGGATTAAGGAAATTGACACACTCTTTGATAATGGTCATTGAGTGCAGAATCATTGTAGCAGACTTTGCCTCTTCCTGAAACAAAGGTTATACGGAACTTATGTCCAAAGGAATGGATTTCACCAAATGACTCTGAATTAAATTTGCATGGAAGGCAGACCATGTCATTGTATCCTTGTCTCCATCATCACCTTTTTCAATCTCCTGACGTACATGATTGAGCCGCCTGTAAATTAGTAAGATTAAGCACAATTAAGCATACATATAAGCATGAATATGTTCTGATAGAAAATCTTAACTTTGAAACTAGATCCAGAATTGCATTTTCAAAGCAATGGTTAGTGCTACATAGATATTAAATGTATGTTTGTATTCGTGTGCAAAATAGCTATTAGGCAAATACGTGAAGTTATATGCGCAAGTGTTATTTTTATTCCACATGCTATTATATAAATTATAAGCTCTACTCATAAAATACACCTATACTCTTAGTCACTAAAATGGTCTGAATCGATCATCAAAAATTGTCCTTCCAAAAGTGGTACAGCAGCTGGCTCCTTCGGAAGAATGACAGGTGGTACTATTGAGTATCTTTCTGGTAATGGTTTTATATTGTTTCCTTTCATGTTTTCATTGATAAAGATCCTTTCTCTGTTAGTGTCTAGGTTATCAAGTTATGTGTGTTGAAATAGAGAAATCGATGTTCCATGCAATGATCCTTTAGCTGTAGTGGAGCTCGGATTGTGGTCAATATTATCAACTGCTCCGGTTGTAAAAATATTGCCACAAAGTTTCGCAGGACACACAACATCATCATTTTGAAATCTGTCACAAATATAATAACCCTTAGCTGTCGATATATTCATCACTCTGTCATATAATATGCTGAGTCCTTAACTGAAAAGTTTATCAACAAGATCCTTTTTTCTTGTTTCTGTGCGGATAACCATTCCTAAGTATATTGACAATGGAGGCTCTTTATCTGAAGAATGATAAATTGCATCTGCATCTTTTCAACGACGTATTGCACAGTTGAACTGTAATATCTGCGAAATGGTTAGTATTGATTGCGATTCGGCAACATAACTTGAATGAGTCTCAATGCTGGGTCCTCCTAGGATCATTCTTACTAATGAAAGTAAAGTTTGTGCAACTGATTCTTGTTGGCAGCGTTCAGTGAATGTTCCTGTAAATCGATATTTAATATTCAGCATATCTCTTCTCGCTATCTTTGCTGCTTTTGCTAAGATTATACCTTCATCATCGTAATTACAAGATGTTGCCTGCTTGAGAACCTCGCAAACATCTTCTTTGAAGACTAAAAGAACATCTCTCCTTTGCGTATGGGCTTGTAAATCTGGTAAGGCAGTCAATATCCTATTTGTCAAACGTGTTGCATTGACACGACCTTCAATTTCATTTTCAGATCGTGATGCATCAATATAGTGTACCAATCCGGCAAGAACGAGTCCATGAACGACCGATTCTTAACGTTCCTCTTCGGTTTTTAGAACATGTTTTCGAGTCCTGTTATATAGATTTATCAAGCAGGTGGTATGATATTTCGCCTCCTGTGATATTAGATCACCAGCACTTAGTTCAGCTAAAAGAACTGTATCTTGTATTTCTAGTGCACATTCTCGTACTCGTCTGTCTATCATGAATGTTGATGCCTCATGAAGGTCTCCAGACTCATCACCACAAAAGAAGCATCCGGGCATCATTGTTTTTTATGAAAAACCACTCCTGCGTCTGGTTAGTTTACTTGCATGTCCAGAATGTGAATCTTCAACAACATCAGATGTTTGTTTCGTTTTTTATTGGCGTGATAACTTAAGATCAGAAAAAAAATTTGCTCGCTGTATGCCACTTTGCATTGTGGTTTTGAAGTGTCGATGAAATGCCATATCCTTCATCCAGTTGCTGTAAGTTAAGTTTTACAGGGAACCAGTTTATTGCTTTACATTTTTGTATAATAGTTTCAAATGAATATTAACCAGCTCCAATATCCACATCAGTTCTTTTCGTATCGCAGGACATTGTAATTTCTCGTGTGTTCTCTTTTTTTTGACAAATCAAATGCTTCATTATAGATATGTTTTCAGTAGTTTGACTTGTTAAACGCAAGATTGATATTAAACCATTACGTATAACGTTTCGCAAACACAATCGCAAACACAATCGCAAACACAATCATATTATATAATATTATAGTATATTATAGTATATTATAGTATATTATAGTACATTATAGTATATTATAGTATGGTATGGTATGGTATGGTAGGGTGCAGACTGGTATAAAACACATTGCCCCCTACTTTGCCGCTTTGATATTTTTAAAATATTTTTTTTACCTTTGACCTTGAATGATGACCTTGACCTTTCACCACTCAAAATGTGCAGCTCCATGACATACACATGTAAGCCAAATATCAAGTTGTTATGATCAATATTGCAAAAGTTATTACCATTTTTCGAAACCTAAACGCAAGTGTGACGGAATTTCAGAAGGACAGACAGACAGACGGACGGACAGACGGACAGTGCAATCACTATATGCAACCCTACAGGGGACATAACAAAAATCTGATTTAGCCATGATGGAGTGATATTAGAGATAAGAGTATAAGATAAATATTAAAATCGTAACATATTTAGCATTATAAAATTGATCGGTAATATCGCAAAAATATAATACTATGCCATTATTTTTTCAATTTTAATTCTCATATAACACGGTCGTTTCTCATCGCATACATTATATACACTTAAGCACAAGCTTTAACTTTAAGTGTTCACCAATGTGAAGGTTGCCAACGTCTTATTTTCGGTTTCATTATACGGACACATTTAAACTATTATTATTATTATTATTATTATTATTATTATTATACTTGCCGGTTATCGGCATTGTCCATGTGTCCTTGGCCCTAAATACACTTTATATAACGTTACCGCTTGAGCTCATATAAGCACAATCCACTTGTCTCTATAAATAGACAGGAATAGAGTAAACAAACATGTATTGATTATTGTGTGTGTCTGCATAATCATTCTTTCTAGATGTGTTATTGAGGGGTATTCTTCAAATACGTAATATCTAATGTAAAATATGATCCATTTTAAATTCTGCTTACATACTATAGCAGCTAAGTGTGATTTATGTACGTGATTAATTGCTAACACTATATAACATAGTAAGCACAAAAACAGCATGTTGGTGATTCAGTGAAATGTACGTATCAGACACACACACTTTAAATCACAAAAATGAAAGTAAACAAGTCTTAACGTGTGTCCTTTAACCCGGTGATTATGGTATCTTATCTCTGGATATGGTGTCCGCCTAGCGATCGGGAGGTAATTGGTTCGAATCCCACTGGGAGCGTTCCGTTGATCTCCCCCAAAGACACCAAGTACTGGTTCTATCCCAGGAAACGGACTCGAGAGCGTTTATATAAGCCTACTGCGTTCGATGCAATCGAGCTAAAATAAATAGGTTTAAACTAAACTAATGGTATCTCACGTGCATAAAACTGTAAAGGTACTTTCAATATATGACCTAGATCTGAATGTTATCGCAATTGCTGTATGAATACATTTAAGGTCTAGTTGCATTCCATAACTAATAGTGATGATACAAAAGCTACCATCGCTAATAAAGGAATGACATGTTTCATGCAAACATATGTATTTATGTCTCTTACTAGAAAGGTCTTTGATTATCTGACTTTAAACTAGGGAAAAAACAAATGCAAAAAAAATAAATAAAAAAGAGGAAACTATATATCGTTACCTATGTCATGATACTTATGTTATATCCCCAAGGTTAAACACTTGAAATAATTGATGATATATATTTGCTGCACTGTGTGTACACAGGAATGTAGCGACCTATTTCACATTTTTCAAAGACGTGATATAAATAGTAGACGGTACATGAAATACAAACATTTGGAGATAAAAATGCTCTAATGAACAGATAATTATCAATCGGTTTACGCCTAAATGTGGTTTATAAATTCGTTCGTTTACCAAGTACAAATATAACCCTGTTATCTATACCCTGGTGTGGTATAGATAGGGTAATTATCTACTTACAGCAGAGAAAAAAAACACACAACAATCTGGAAAACATTTTGTTTTAGTCTATTGGTGATTCAAATTATTAAAATGTGTACAAAGTTGAGCAAATTGTAGGTTTTTGGAAAATGTCTGCAAACTTCATTAAAATAAATGGGATATGTTACGTGGTAAGTCATTGGCTGTAAGCCAGCCAGGATCGATTCAGTAGTGTGTGTGCTTTATTAAGACAACTGCGTAATGTCGTTGGATTGATCGAATATTGCTTTCGCCCAATACCCATTGTTCTTTACCGAATTAAAATTTGCTTTGAAAAGAATAGAATAAGAAGCTTTTACAATATTGTACTGAAAATCATAATGTTTTATTTGTAATTCATGCCTTTGGATGATAAATTAAAAAAACATGCGTGAGATTTGCTAAGGACTTATAAGATTTTGTTATATGTTTCGTAACAATATTCGTTATTGTTGCTGTAGGTGTAATATAGGGCTTTATTGCTGAAGTGCAAGTTGAAAGCAAATCACGTGACACACTAGACGAATCCACTTTAAAACTGATAAAAACCGGCGATTTCAGAGAAAGACTAATCGTTAAAAAAATAAACACTTTTACTTCCGTTTTAAACAGTGTGCGCAATAAACAATTCATTTTATACTTGGAATAGAGCAACAACGAAGCTATGGTAGGATTTGCATATTCATCGTTGCAAATTGTGTGTTAATGTGTTACTATGATCAGTTTGATAATTTACAATGCAATGCATGTCTGATTCTTATTTGCTAAAACAATTAAATGGGACCGCGTCCATCGACCAATTTTAATGAAACTTAGCATATCGCAAGCATATAGCAAGCTTGCATGACAATCCCTGTTGTGACTGTATATGGGTCGTGTCGGGTAAAGGTCAAGGACACTGAACTTATAGTAGATTAGTTTAAACCTATTTATTTTAGCTCGATTGCATTGAAAGCCGTAGGCTTATGTAAACGCTCTCGAGTCCGTTTCCTGGGACTATAACCAGTACTTGGTGTCTTTGAGGGAGATCAAAGGAACGCTCCCAGTGGGGATCGAACCCATGACCTCCCGATCGCTATGCGGACACCATATCCACAACGCCATGGCGATCTTATAGTCGATTAATGACATACGCTCAATAACTTCAGTTTGGATAAAGATATTGCAGTGAAAGAGTGTATGTATATGAAGCCCAACCGCATATCTAACTTGGACTTGCATTTGAGGCACGTCAGGTCAAGGTCTCTGTTACTTAAAATAGAAAAATAGTGTTCTATGTATAGCTTAAGTTTTGGAGGAGGTACTGCACTGACATTGTGTGTATCAATTGATTATATGCAGACCTATCATGGGAGTTCATGTTGGGTCAGTCGGGTAAAGGCCAAAAATAAACAGTATCTGCTTAAAAACTTGAGTTTGTATGGTTATATTGTGATGAATTTCATTTAGCTTACATGTATATCTTGCTTTGGACAAGCTGGGTCAAGATTATGGTTACTTTTTATGAAAATATATGAAAACATCTGTTTCCGCTCAAAAGCTTGTATGCGGGTATCTCTGAACATTTTATACCGAAGCTTTCACGCAGACTTAGCTTGGGTTGCATCTGAAACCAGTAAGATCAAATTTAAGGTTACGGTTGAAAAAGTTATTCTCTTTATAATTTGAGTTTGGATTGAGGTATGGCGCTAAATACTTGTGTTTAGGTAGCTTACAAGCAGACCTTAATCGGGACAGAACATAATTCAAATTTATTAAACGAAAACCTTGAAAACCAAGTTTCAAAGTGTGTCGCAATATTTCTGTCTTTAATGTATGTTGAAACCCTTTAACAGACATCAATATTTGTAAACAAATATGTTCTAGTTTCTGTACAAGCTCGAGTGCACACGCGATCTATATTGATTAGATTACACTTTTAAGTGATTTCCCAATCGCGGCATTACAACATTTTATAAATAACTGTGCCGATTGCTGCAGTTTTCAATTGATATTACCGCGACGGTGCATCCCGATGCATCCACGCTCATGATCGGGTCCTGGTAATACAAACACCGGAGTTATGACGTAAACATTCAGCGAAATTGTTTGCTTTTATAATAAGACCATACATCGCGTACAGATGTAAGGAAATTAATTGAAAAGTTCACATGGAACACCACTCCATACAAGTCATTATTAATCAAACACAAACTGAAATCGCGATTCAAGTAAAATTCAATTTCTAATTAAGAGATATGGCGTGTTGGCACAAGTCACTCATAATTGTGTATCTTTTCTCGGCATCATATTCAGAGAAATTGGGTCTGGTATCATCACAAAGCATTCAGACGAGTTTATTTAAAAACAATATGTCTCTTTCTGTGGTTAACAACTGCAGGGCGTGTAAAGCTCATTTAAAGACAACTAATTAATGTGTAACGAAGTAAACTATTTAATGGCATTCCCTACGAAAATAATCAGTGCGGTAAATGAATCAAACGCATACATATTATAGTATGTGTTTTTTTATTAAAGCCGGCCGAGTTGATATTTCTCACAACAATTTGGTTTTCTCAACTGACCAATATTGATCAGTATTCGTCAGATACATTCTAAAGCTTAACTCTTCCATACTGATTTTCGCAAAAAATGTGCCAAAAAATACCAAAAACATCAAAAATACGAAACCTTATCATTTTCATAACGGAAACTTCAAGACTATTATTTACCTGTGACGTATGTACGCTTTCGGTCACGTGAGTGCCAATTGCACGTGATTTCCACTTTCGCGCTTTTCAAAACAAAGAAGAACTACTAAATAACACGGTTTCTCCATGGCAAATGGCGTTGTAAACAATGATGCAATGGTCACGTGGTTTAACATATAAATCGCGAGTGTTTAAATTTAGATCATTTCTGTTCATGGACAGAAATTCAAAAGCCCAATCTTTGTACTGAATTTGGGCATTTCTTTACCGATTTTGACCAAATTGTTTGCACATCTGACATAAATACCTTCACATTTTGACTCATAATCACTTTATTGCGACACATAACAAAATTGGAAAATATACCAACATCAACTCGGCCGGCTTTAAGTCATAAGCTTTCCGTAAAGATGATTATTGTGTATATATTATGAATATACAATGTGTTTTATTGAATTACATTATCCAGTTAATATATTCAAACGACATGTCGTGCAAAATGTTAGGTTTTGTCTAATTATTAGTATTCATCTATTATCGCGTATTCCTTCATTTTACAGAAACTTTTTTACAAAACGGCGGTTTATTGCTTAATTACGGTCACGGTTGTGCAGTCTGTGGTATTCTTGGCCATTACCATTTCCTGGACAAGAAAACGCAGTGCATACAACGAGCCCATGAACTTCCAATTGTGCACGGTCTGTGAAGATATTGTACCACATTACAACAACAATGACATTGGAAGTCAAATTGCAAAGCTCAAAGCACCTCCAGACTTTCGATGCTGTGGAGGGGCAGAAGAGATTATTAGATTTTCTGTACAGAAGGCAAGTCGTAATTGGTATTTTAAGATTGACATAATGACATTTTTTAATATATTCACTCAAATATATTGATTATATTACGCCAAAAAAGTATGTTTAAACGATCAGGGTCACGTTTGTTTATGCAAGTGACTTTTATGCTGGGATCACAAAAAGTTTATATTTGAAGTTCCTTATTATATAATTTTGGAAAATATTTGTTTTTCTTGCATTGCATAACAAATACGGTTCTACATGATTTAAATGGCAAGAACACGATACGAGGGAGCGAAGACACGATGCAAGAACGCAAGATCATGAAGTGGAAACGCGCGATCATGATGCGACAATAAGAATTTTATATCGCAATATCAATTTTATAATTACGATACAATTACGTTCAATATTTACCCCACAAGCACACATTATGGCAGTATAAATGTGCTGCGTCTCAAACTGCGTTCTGACTGTTTTTTTTTCTTCTGTATTTTACTTTTCTTAAGCGAACATTTTATTTTCGATATATGTTTTTATTTCAAAAGCAGACGTTAGGCCTGAACAAACTTACACGGTTAGCTAGCAGCTCATCCATTCTATCGCAGCGCAAAGAAGTTGCAATGATTGTGTTTTGTTTCAATTGTACGTCGAGCTCCATAAAGGCATTTTTAGAAAAAACATATATACGATGCAGTTTACATTATCGAATATGTCATAAAGAAAATGCCTAATGTTCCACATAATCTGTGTATGGATATAAAATGGTAAACACCAACTTTAGTATCGAGAAACACGACGAGAAGGTGTACAGAAAAGGTTCACGCGAATAGCAGTCAGATCTCTTATTTTAATAATGTTTTTAAACTACATAATTGGTCGTCTGAATACAGCATTTCCATACTTAATCATACTAAATAGCGTAAGCTTTTTGAAAATAATAGTATTGGGTGAATTTATAAAATTATGTATCTCTACTACTAAAAGTAATACCACTGAATGGACTTCAACAGACTCCGAGATACTGCTTCACATGACAATATAACAAAATAAGTCTTAAATGTTATCTTTGCTTTATATAATTCCGATTTTAAATAACTCTTTTTACATACTAAGTGATGAGAGATTGAAAAGTATCGAATATATAATTCATAATATCATTCCTCACTAGCTTGATGAGAGACTCCCTTTTTGAAAATTATAATTTGATATAAATTTGAATTTCTTTTCGCATTCTCCATAGTGAATCATCAAAAAAAAAGTGAAGATAACGTGTCGTGAACGATAAAACGGTTGGCATCCGAAAATGACACCTGGAAGCTGATTTGCTACCTGGATGCTTACGGTGCATTCTGCTACATTTGCTCGGAACACTTTGACGGTTTATAGTCAAAACGGCCCCTAGTGAAAACGGCCCCTAGTCAAAATGACAAACAATTTGGTCAAAACGGCCCCATAAATGGTCAAAACGGCCCCACTTTGGACAAAACGGCCCAAAAGTTAATTTTAAACTTGGTAAAAACGGCCCTATTCGAAAATCAGAATGGGGATAGACATAATATTGATATACATATATTTATATATATATATATATATATATATATATATATATATATATATATATATATAATAAAAGTAAAAACAATTGATATAATTGATATGACGTTATCTCCATGACATTTTGACGTTGTAATATATTGTATTATGCCCTGATGAGCTATGCGAAACGCGTTGGCTAAATCAATATATGTTTAAAATCCCAGACACGTGTTTTTACTTTTATTATATAATATTCACAATCTGGATTATTACATTTTCCTTATATAACTATATATATATATATAACTATGTATATATATATATATATATATATATATATATATATATATATATATATATATATATATATATATATATATATAAATTATCGACTGTGAACTAGTATCTATTTATAGATAGGAAAGTATCTATTTAGTATCTATTTATAAATAGGAAATGATGTTTTTGTGAAATATAAAAATCTCCCTGTTTATACACAAATATATTCATGATTTCACTGTATCTTCTTGATCCAACGGATTTCCGCGGTGTCTCTAACATAGTGTGAGGGTAGTTTAGAATCCTTATCGGATCTTGCCCTAATACAACTATGGTTTCATGTTTGTAAATAAGTGTCAATGTATGTAACATTGTCCATTCTGTGTATGTAAAAATTGTTCTCACGTCGAGATGTGTTGCGATGTAAGTGCGAGATATATAACTGTGAGAGAACCATCCTTTTCTGGGAATGGGATTCATAGTATGTATGTCTTGTTCTGCACCGTAGCTAGGCGCACACGCCGAAGTCTCAAATGGAAATATGTATGTCTGTTTGTATGTCTGTGTATCTGAAACATAACACACTGAAACAAAACATGAAAAACAAGCACTACGCTCACTGAAAAACAACAGCGACATTGTTATTAAACCTGCAGACAAAGGATCCTCAGTAGTTGTTATGGATAGAAAACAATATATATCCGAAGCCGAACAACAACTAAGCGACACAAGGTTTTACAAACTCCTGAAAAACGCTCCAACCCAAGAATTCCAAACAAAAGTGAACAATCAACTTAAAAACATGTTAGATTCCGGACACATAAGTGATGAAAACTTTGATTACCTCCTACCTAAGAACCCTAAGGCTGGTCGATTCTACCTTTGGCCTAACATTCACAAACCTGGTAACCCTGGACGCCCCATAGAGTCAGCGAATGGCCACCCCACTGAACATATTTCAGAATATGTAGACTACCACCTTAGACCTCTCGTAGAAAGGCTACCCTCCTACGTTCAGGACACTACAGAATACCTAAAAAGTAACATAAAACAAAATACGAAACGACACTTTACTAGTTTCCATGGATGTTGTATCACTTTACACTAACATCCAACATGAAGATGGAATCGAAGTGTGTAGAGTTGCATGGGAAACCAGAGGCACAAAATATCCCCCAACTTACACCTAGTGAACTTATTTACATAAATTTTTGAAATGTAACAACTTTAAATTCAATGGAAAACATATCCTTCAAATCCAAAGAAACGGCCATGGGAACAAACAATTGCCCCATCATGCGCGAACAACTTCATGGGCGACCTTGAAGGACAACGCATCAAGTCAGTGGATTTGAAACCGCATATGTGGTTACGTTTCATCGACGATATCGACAAACAGTGGTGCCATGGTCAGAACACACTTAATGATTTCTTTAAAAATGCCAACACTTTCCACATTTCTATATTTATTGATACTGTCCCATATTTAGAGGGAAAACCTTGTGACAGACCTTTAATCCAAACCAACAGATAGTCATCAATACCTTCTTCCATCCAGCTGCCACCTACGACTGCTGCAGATACATTCCACTCAGTTTGGCAATCCGTATTAGACGAATATGCACCCAGAAAAGTGACTTTGCTTTTAGATCCCAAGAGCTAGCTCAACACCTTCACAGACGTTGATACAACGACGATATTGTTTCCGTGGTATAATTAAAGCAAGTGCATTGAAGAGGGATGAACTGCTAACATACAAAACAAAGCTCAATTATTCAAGAATTCCTTTTGTGGTCACTTACCATCCGGAGTTGTCTAACATTCATGCAATGATTGATAACCAATGGTCCGAAATAATTGCATCGACAAAACTACAAAAGTATTCCCTGAAAAGCCCATTATAACCTACCCAAGGCCAAAAGTCTCAGGGACATACTTTTGCGGGCCAAAGTTACACCAGATGAGTCCGAACCATGTAACACTGCTCGTTCCCAAACATGCAAGATTATGCCACCAACACAGACATTTAAGAACATGACAGGCGCCATCACGTCCATCGAGGGTACACATAACTGCAAAACAGCAAATGCAGTGTACCTCATGACGTGTAATGTCCGCAACAAACAATATGTTGGCGAGACATAAATGGCGTTGAACAAACGCATAAACTTGAATAGGTCTGATTTGAAAACACGTAAAATCAATAGGTCCCCCGTTGCAGCACATTTTAGCGAACCTAACCACACGTTTAATAACATTGTCCTGTGCTGTATAGAAGCGTATGAAAACTGGTCAGACGAAACACCAAAACGTCGAGAAACATACTGGATAAGGCGACTCAACACTCTTCAGCCACATGGAATAATAAAAACGACACATAAATATAACACAAGACTGAATGCCAACATTTCTCTGCTATTAATACTAATGCAACGTCATATCGATAAAATAAACATTTTTGGCGCCTGTGTATAACACACAGTTTTAATAAGCAAAACTAAATAAAAACGACATATAGATAAAAAATAAGACTAAATACCAACAGTTTACTACAATTTTAACTATAAATTCGTTATATCGATATAATAAACATCCCGGGCGCTAGTCTATTATACACCGTTTTAAACAGAGGAAAGAAATAAACACAAAGAAAAAGAGCGACATATACATATAGCACAAGACTGTATGCCAAAAGTGCACTGCACATTTTACTATTTATTCGTTATATCGATATAATAAACAAGTCTATGACACATTTTGTATTAGCGAAAATAAGTAAATTTGAAGAAACAGAACGGTTAAAAATAGAGTGAATGCTTAAAAGTTAACTGCAATTTTTACAATCTACTCGATATTAAAATGATCAATGCCCTATCTTGGTTATAGAACGGTAGGGTACGGTAATATACAGCTCACAAACATAAATACAATAAAATCAGTATATATTTATTATAGCTTAAGATGTTTGCAGAGGAAATGAGCACATGTAGAAATGCTGTTTTGTTATTTAAAGTTCTTGAAATACTTATACCATCTTTAATTAAAAGACTGACTAGGATTTGGTAGCCGACAAGATGCTGAGTCACGCAGAGCCAAACATGTGTTTCGAATATAAATACATAAAATGAAACTTTTTAAAGACGAATTTTTTGTTTTCGTTGAAATATTATGCAAACATGTTTGTGAAAGACAATACAAACGTAGTCATGATATATACTGCTTTCTTATTGAATCACTATTTATGTTGGCATGATTGCTGTGCATACATACTTATAATTCTTTAAAACATATGTCAAACTTGGCCATTGCCAGACAACCTGGTGCTTTGACCCCGCAATAAAAACGGCACTTCCACTGCAAATATTATCGGTCATTTAAGGGAGGTTGAGGTATGGTACAAGTGTTTATGGCATTGTAATGGGTATTACGACGTTAATTGTATTTATAGCCTCTTCTTTGATCACATGGACTATGGAAATGTCAATACGACATGTTCAAACATAAACCAATGTCATTAAAACATACCATCGGAACTAATTGCACGGGACATGAAAACAGAACTGTTTCATTGAAGTACCAAATTATTGTAGGTAGAACTGCACCAAGTCAAAATGTACATATGATAAAATTATGGTAGGGTAAGAGAAACTTGTAAAAAATCAGAACAGTCGAAAGGAAATTCGACGATTTTCGTATATCAATTCTGGGCGGCCGGCTTGTCAACGTTCACATGTGCTCGTATCTGCATATGCTATCATATCAAAATAATCGCGTATAATGGGAACAAAGACGCCGTAGGCACATACGATGAATAACATCGCACCAAAACTACATCAGCCAGCGGAAAAATATAAAATCTGAATATACCACTGTGAGACACTTGTGATGCACTTACAAAATCGGACTTATATCGGGGCAGGATAATACATACTTAAGGACTGTTCCAGTGTTGAATACACACACACACACACATTACTTACCGCTATTGAGAGATTTGGTCATATCATGTCAAAGAACTGATCTTACACGCGCGCAGTGCAAAAATAAGGTTTGTATTCTGTCTGGAAATGTCCGCCTTCAATCGCTCACTAATGATGCTCCAAACCATGCTTTAATTAGCCATGCTTACATGTAGAAACTGCAATGCATTATAACTTCTCTTAATCGGGTGTTTACTATATTCTAGAAGCAGATATTTTCTAACAAATCGGTTTTTTATCAATACTTTATGTGGCCATGTGATGTGTTTGATCATTACAAAAACTTTAAACAACTAAAATCGCTAGTATCTTCACAACTATTTTAGACTCATAAATTGATAGTTTCAAAGGTACATTGGTCATACATATGGAATTATATTAAGTGCAATTAATGACTATTAACAAATACAAGCAAATACAAACATTTGTCTAAATGACGAACACTAAGAAAACATTACTTGCCATGTTGTACGTTCATATTGATGTTGCACATGTATGTTAATTAGTATTGATATAAATATTGAAAATTAGTTTGTGTATTAAATTATTGCAGAATAGATCGACGTATCATAATACAGTAGTAATTAATTGATATGAGTAATTTCTGCGTCTGAGAATTTTGTTTGAAATTAAGATATTTTAAATGACAACTATTGATGATTGCTTCACAAAACATTAAGACATACTCTCAATGTACTTAAGTTTTGTATTTGATGAGTGTTTTATATTCGTCTTAAAATTGTATTCGTTAATTCTGTAAATAATTTGAATACGACTATCGTATATTTATTTTGGTGATAGATGTCTGCACCGGAAATAAGCAATTGCAGATATATTAGTAAGTAATATGACATCATTGAAATACATATATCAATGTTTTATGGAATGATTGACTGAGAGTTGGCAGCCGACAGGCTGCTTGGAATCGTGCAGCGCCGAAAATGGCATTTAACGACTTAACATATTGCGAATATGTACATGAAATAAATTATGACTTTCTAGTAAAGTGCAGATTAATATAAAAAATAGTATTGCTCCAGTTTATCTGTAATTTAATTGCATAACTGAACATTCAGTTTTATTCATATAGATTTCTTGTAAATAAAAAGGATGAATTTGAATCACTGCAATGTAATGTTTAGTTGTATGCATTTGATGTGTTGTATTTGTATCATAGCTGTGGAAGGCATTATTTCTATAAGATACAACGTTCGAAATTACATAATAACTGTAAGTGTTATCAATAAACACTCATACATAGTTTATGGCATTCCATTTGTAATGGCTGAAAAACAGGTGTGTGCAGGTTAAAAAAAAAGAAAATTAAGAACAAGCATTGTCGATAAAATGATTGATAAAATCGCAATGTCATTTAACAAAAATACCAAAACAACTTCATCAGAATACCAAAAGATCTTCTGGGGTTTCCGTTTTATTTCTTCGAGGTGTGTATAGTCTAAAGAGCATACACACAGCAACTATTTGAAACCAGGGGATATACGTTTTTCAATAATTGAATTTCCATTTGCGGATAATCGGGTAATAGGGTGGTTTTGACTGACATTGACACATGGGAGATGTGCAACCCCTATTACATTATTCACCTTAAATAAAGAGATTGTATAAGCTATCGGGACGATATATGAAACAAACGTGATCCACATAATTATTCTTTAATATATGCGCACATCAAATATTGTGGAAAAATAATAATGCATGCAGGGTAAGTTTCAAGGCTCTAGTGCTAATAGTGTAAGGGAAGATAGCGGCCGATGGGGGTTGGGGCCCACACTTTTGTTTCAATATAGCTTCTTCATTTATTCACCAATTGACTTGAAATCCCTGCTGAACATCTCTTATGACAACACGGTCTATCTCGACCATCCATGTCCACATTACCCACCCCAGGGCCATTGATAAAGGTAAAGGCAGCTTGGTTCCTTCTCTTTCAAATTTATCGAGAGATCGACGGGGGTTCTTCTCCGTACCCCAAATTTTGTTTCGAACCCAAAAGTTTTCGTACCCAAATTTTGTTCGTACCCACGTTTTTGTTTGTAAACAATTTTTTTCATTCCCACATTTTTTTTCGTACCCACATATTTTTTGTACCCAATTTTGTTTTTTTTACCCATTTTTTTCGTATCCAATTTGTGTTCGTATCCAAATCTGTTTTCGTACCAAATTTGTGTTTTCGAACACAAACTTTTTGTTGTAAAATGTTAACTTAAATGTTGTTAAGCAGGGCTACTTTGGCCACTCAAGAGTGGAAGGATCTAACAAAGCGGATATATTTATTGGGAAGTTATTTGACTAATTCCGCCCTTTCCCAGGGGCGAAGGAATTTGTGTGGATTTGGACTGATTTGTCAAGTTTTGGAAACGTTATTAATTAATTAAAGAATTATATGGGTTTGGAAACATTATGTTAAAAAAAATATATAATTAAATGAACTTTAATTTGATTTTATATGTGCTAGTGTTTGTTACGGTACAGTACCCATCATGTATTTATAGTAATTGAAAGTTTACGAGATAAAGCTGTTCACTCTAGAGAGCAAGCAAGTCATGCTCGAGATGTCGAAAAGATCATATTATTGAGATCGTATTTGAATATTGGAACTTAAAAAAGATATACTTTGGCGACGTGTATCGTTAAATATATTTATCGGCTATTGTTTTACAACAGCTGGAACAGCATGTCATGTTTAATCTGCAACAAAAATGTCTCTGCAATCAGTCCAAATTGAATTTTTGTTTTGTTATGTTCATTTATACATCAACTAAACACGCTTATTATAATATGTTCAGAACATATATCAAAATAATTCCTCAGTTTGAGTTTGTATTATGAACGAGTTTAGTCTGGACACGCACACACTTGGTAAAGCAGCTTAACTATAACATACATTTCTTCAAAGGTTCAATTTATATTTACAAGAAACCTAAATAAAGTAGCATTTTCCACCAGACATTGTTAGTATCGGATACATTGTAGCAACATTATACCTTATATGATTCAGCTATACACGAGACATTCAACACGCAGGTTTGCCAGACGCTTGATGAATGTTTTTTCGGCGGTTGCTTGATTGATAGCATCCTGTCTACTAAGACCCAGTAAGTCTTTTCATTAAGAAATGATATTTGTATAGCAAGAAGTACACGTTACAAAACAGCAAGTCTATATCACCCCATTTCCTCTGCAGACATCTTTATCTATAATGAAAATATACTAATTGTATTATATTTATGTTTTTAGCATATATGTATAGAACTGAGACATGCCGTTCTATAACCAATGTAAGACGCTGATTTATTTGTAACAAAGTGGGTTAATTGAAATTATAAATTATATGAAAAAGCAAAGATGCCATATATTTTTTTTGCTTTATTTTACACTTTACCTTAAATCACATGCTGAGAAATAAACACATAACGAAGTCACTGTCGTATTAAGGTCTCGCTCTGAGAAGAAAACAAACGGGGCTGGGAAAATTCATACGCCTTAATTTCCGTCCCAGATTAGGCTGTGCAGTCTGCAAAACGGGACGAAACGTTCGCTTTTATTTAATTGTTAATTTAAAAGAAGTTTCTTCCATAAACAAAACACAGTCGAGAACGAAAGTGTAGTTTCATGTACAGACTGCAGAGGCTACTCTGGGACGACACTCTACTAACATGAGCGCAGTTCATTTAAATAATAAGGAGCTACCAGATGAAATGTAAAATGTCCACGTGTTTTGTGAAAAATAACTTCATAGTGTTTCTTTATTATTGTTTTATTCTAGAAGAGAACCTTTACATTTGTTCGTTGGTACTAGTACTACATTCAATAGTTTATTGTATTTAATATAAACTCATAAAGTACTTAAATATGATTAACGTTACACTGCATACCCTTTTTGGAATATGTATTTTTTTTTAAATAAAACGGATTTGATCCTGATATTAAGCGTGCTTTTAAAAGATATAAATGGACTATGTATGTTATACATATTATTTTGTTAATGCCGATAATTGCAATGAGCCGGCATTGTGTTACTAGTTTTCTATTTCATATCCATTTAACTATGTTTACGGATTCAACCAAGTGTCTTTGAATTAAAACTGCGGCGAGTGGTGTCTGTTTATCAACAGTTTTAACATAAAAATACAGATCAACAGTATCTGCTAACGCTTGAGTTAATGTATATATCTTGCCCAGGGGGTGAAAGGCAAACAGAAATATACGCTGTACAGACGCGCAATTGTGTAGGCAAATTGCGGTTACCATGTATATTTCAGTTATTGTAGATAAAAACTATTTGTGTAGGGGTTTAAAACAGTAGTTTTTCTTAATTGATCAATATTAAAACGCCATTGTAATTTTTAATCGATGTCATTAGTAAAATGGTAATACGCGATGACGTTAACAAGAATTCATGTTGGAAACAGCTAAAAGTCATTCTTATCTATAAACATATGTGTTATATAGCCAAACGAATGAAGATTCTTCTTAGTTGAATATGCTATTTTTATGTTTGACTTTTTAGAATATTAACGACCTTGCTTTTGGTTATGTCATATTTTCCCTTGATAACCATCGAAACACAAAATGAACGGAATATTAGATGAGACAGACATCGCAAAGTTGATAAAGCTGGATAAGTTAAGTAAAAACGGCCACCGGAAAAACTTTGCGAAACCGAAATTACTCAAACTTAAGTACCCTTTTTTTCACCCATGGGATTTTTTTCACCCATGGTTTTTTTTTCCCATGGGTTTTTTTTCCAATGGGATTTTTCAATTTCGTAAGCCGAATAAGTTTCTTAATGCGAAAAACAACAAAAAAGGAAATAATAATTATAATCATGAATAATAAATTGAATAATATAAATAACATGAATATTTTTAAAATAAGTTACAATTAAAGGTTTATGCTAGTAGAACTTATCATTTCTTGTTCGAGCAGATGGTTGAGTCCAACTGGTGAGTATGCCAGCTTAGAACCAATATAAATGCATCGCAGACAGGCAACGCTGTCATACTGTACACACCGCTGAGTAACAATCTTTATTACATTTCATTTTGCAACAGAAAATGAACTCCGTAGTATATTTGATCTCATATATGCCCTCTGCTTTTGAAAGCGTGCAACACATTAACATAACAATAAGTCCATGCAAAAAACTAAGTGCAAATTCCATTCAAAGCTATATACATATTATAAAGGTCAGATGACCCGCGTCATGCGAAAATGGGTCTTATGTCATATGCGGCCAAAGTTGGTCCATCCTAGCTTGTCCAACCGCGCAGTCTGGTCAGGTTCTACGCTGACTGATATATAAAATCAAGCCATGATTCGTGGTCTCATATCCAAACTCGGTAGCTCCTGTGCGAAAATTTCACCGGAAACGACGGCACCGAGACGGGCGCTCGAACTTTGCGGATGCACGTTATATGTTATATATAATAGCACGATGTGTTTTTTCTTGCCTCAAATTAGTAAGCCCAATCAGCGTTTTATTGTGTTCTTTGCTTCTACTATTAACAAGAACTTCAACCGATACGAACATGAATTTTATTTAAATATGTTTATTTAATGCTCGGAAAACTCATTGTATATTAAGACTACAACTTATAAAACAAAGTCGGGTTTTCAACATCTGTTTTCGGCATATAAATTGTTATTCCAAACCAGATTTTACGCACTTTACTGTACAAAATACCGTTAGGGCCACCGTTGTTACTCATTAAAATCCAGAGGGCGAGAATGCGAGAACGCGAAAGTACGATGACGACAGTGCGACAATACGATGGCGACAATGCGTTCGTACGATTGCGAAAACGCGCTAGTACGATGACGACAATGCGACAGTGCGACAATACAATGGCGGCAGTGCGATAGTACGGGGGCGACAATGCGATAGTCATATCGTACTGTCGCCGTGGTATCATCGCATTGTCGCCATCGTATTGTCGCACTGTCGCCATCGCATTTTCGAATTGCCGCCATCATACTATCGCGTTATCGCATTGGCACCATCGTACTATCGCACTGTCGGCTATCGCCATCGTATTGTCGCACTGTCGTCATCGTATTATCGCACTGTCGTCATCGTATCATCGCACTATCGAACTGTAGCATTGTCGCCATCGTACTATGTATTGTCGCACTGTCGTCATCGCACTGTCTGATTGTTGTCATCGTATTATCGCGTCCTCGCATTGTCGCCATCGTACTATCGCATTGTCGCCATCGTTTTGTCACCCTGTCATCATCGTATTGTCACACTGTCGCCATCGTACTATCGCGTTCTCGCGTTCTCGCCCTCTGGATTTTAATGTGTAACCACGATGACACTAACGGTATTCCGTAATACTGCCAAAGCACAGTATGATTAGGTCACTCCCAAAGCTCAAATCTCTATGTCTATTTTAGTAACAACACATGTCTATGGAAGGATATTTAGGTTAAAATTACATCATTCGTGGTGAATATTTACATTATGACTGATGCTTATTCTATTGTGCTTGATGCCAATTCCAACATGATTGTTGTCTATTCGTGTATACTTGATGATTGCTGCAACATTACATCATTCATGATGAAAATTTACATTATGCGTGATGTTTTTTCTAACATGCTTCATGACAGTTCCAACATGCTTGTTCTCTATCGGTTATACTTGATGATTGTTTCAACATGCTTGGTGACTATCCAATGTTTGTGTGTACATTATTCCTGAAACCAGTCATAATCGGTTTCGCCACTAAGCGTCATTGACAACGGCAGTAAGCATCAGGCAGTAAGCAGAATGCAAGTTACTAAATTATGACAACAGGTGGCGCGCGTTTATTTTCCGTATGTTGAATAAATTACTTTTCGGAAAAAAAGCGAAAACATCCGAATCATTTTGACTAGTAAACTGAATAAGCTGAATTAGTTCCCTCTGTTATATAATCTCCATTAAACTAAATACGTTCATTATTGCCATGAAGACCAGTAGGCCTACACAATGAATTGACTGTCGTGAATGTTTTTGATATTTGAGAGATGCAATTGGCACTCAATAAATTATACATGTATTTTATTCAGGACATAACGGGGCTGATGTGTTGGAATTGTGGCCCTTCCCTAGACCAAATAATTACAGTAGACGTAATCTACCGATGTGCATTGCATATCGACCTCATATTTATAAAGTAGCCCAATCCCCCATTGCCACAGACCTGTGCGTGAAACTTTCAGATTTCTCTAGTCTGTTTACCATGCTATAATTACAATTTCTATAAACACATATTTATCATTTTATGACTATATAATGTCTGTGGTATAAAGTGAAACCTGAAAGTTACAAGTACTCGTGTCTAGTACTGTACAACTATTGTACTCCTCGTTGAAAAAACAACTACTTCTACTACATGTATTAAAATATCATAAAACATAATTTTCAATCAAGTTGGAAAAAATCAATCAATAAATGTCATATAAACAGGTTTGTCATGAACGTTGACGTCGCTCTTGGTTACAAGAAAAATTCCCACGCACGGATTTCAACCGTCATTGTTTACAATCAATTAAGTACTTGAATTTGTATAGTGTTTTTTAAAGGTGTATGTCCATCCACAGGTGGTTAGCGTGTGGCTATAATAATAATTAGTGAAAACATCTTTTGAAATGATAAGTAATCATATTATAACGAAAAATTAAATTTTCTTAAAAAAAATAAGTTAAATATATATATAACAAGGTATCCAAACGAAATCATCCGAAAACGGGATGCATCGTTTTAAACAGCCATTACTTCATCAATTTTGCAGCGATTTTGACGATCTTGGTCATATTCAACGCAGAAATAAATTTTCTTTCTGGAAATGTATATGTCTTGCAATATTTTTACAAATACTGGGTCAACTTTTAAGAAATAACACGATACACAACTCGCATGACCCAGCTGTGATCGATCAGACAGTATTCATGACTGAAATCTTCACGGAGTAAAGGGCATTTTCCCTGCAAAGTTCACGAACCTCGATACCATAATTCAATAAAACGTATGAAAAAAACATTCTTACCGTGCTTGCCGTTGCATTATGCATCAAAACTAACTGTCCAGCGCATTTTGAAATCTTTGTTTACATACATTTCAACCAACTGACATTTTAAACACACGAGTGATTTCATTGCTCCAATGCGGAGGTGTGTCTTTACAACTGGAGATTTCATTCATAAATACGGTCTGATCGATCACAACTGGGTCAAGCGAATTATGTATAGCGTTATTTCTTAAAATTTGAACCAGCATGTGTAGAAATATAACAAGATATATACATTTCCTAAAAGGAAATTCATTTCTGCGTTGAAAATAAGACCGGGTCATGAAAATCGCTGCAAAATTAATTTAGTAATGGCTGCTCAAAACGATGCACCCCGTTTTCGGATGATTTCGAGTTGGATACCTTGATTTTTTTTTATAGAAAATTTGATTTTTCGTTATAATATGATTATTTTTCATTCAAAAAGATCTTTTCACTAATTATTATCATAGCCACGCGCTATCAACTTGTGTGTCCAGCACGTGTGCCGGGAGAACAGGGCTTAATGTATTTTTTTGTTAAGCTCTATAATATTTATATCCAATCTGTATGAAAAAATGTCGGTGAACATTATTCCGGTGTTAATTTTTGAAAGTATTGAGGCATTCGTTAATTATGGATCTAAAACGGAACATTAATCCGCATAAAAAACCACCGGGCATATTGCATATTAGATCGGACACATGAAATTATTTCGAAAGAAATCAATAAGAGTTTCAATTCTACATGTGTAAGTCTCGCTGCGCACGATAACGCTCTTACTGCTCGTATATATTTGACCCTTGGCAAGTACCTAGTGTTTTATTTTGCTTAATCTAAATTGTGTCATGCATCTATATGTACTTAAAGCAGCATGACCAACAGCTCTTTCATATGTGAAAGAGATTGACACGAAATACCTACCCATCTATAATAAAGTTTATATGTGCACTTCAATATTATAGTTTTATAGCATTTTATGTGGTGCAATATAAAAGTACTCTAGTAAATTTGAAATTATGTAATCGATTTCCTCTCAACATACATGCAAAGTTCCAGATAATTTTTTCAGCAAAATTTTGGTTTACACTTTATAAAAATCCAGCCTAAAGTCTATTATTAATTCTTTTTTTCAGGTAAGTATAATTTTTGCCACATCCGCATTAAGGTTTTATAGTCTAAGAAGAGCTCATGACAATTGCCGGAATACAACAGACTTTTTGCGATAAAAGGACCAAATAATGGAAAACGTTCGGCTTTTCGACTGTTGTAAAGATGGTCTGTTATTCATAATAACGTTAAAGCGGGTATATACGATCTTGTCAAATATTTATTTATTAATATAAAATGTGTAAAAACTTAGTATACATATATTTCAATATAAACTAAAATAAAAGTTAAGAAGAACATGTGTCGAAAAATGCTAAATAAGCCAGATATTTAATTCTGAAATCGAAAAAGGCTGTACAGCCGAATTCGCCAGCATGTATATCATGCATGTACGATGTGAATCTAAATTTAGTCTAACGGTTCATTTGAAATTCCTGCAGCGATATCGATTCATACGACACACGAACACTTACTAAAAAGACGAATGCATCGGTTATTGTAGGAAAATAATTACGAATTATCTTCGTCACAATCGGCTCGGGGCGCTAATTTGTATTTGCTGTATTTTATGAAATTCGTCTTAAATGTATCATTTTTCTTGCATATTGTGTGTTATTATAACATATTTGTATCAATATTTTTCAATTCAGCACATATAAAAATCGTATATACCCGCTTTAAAGTGCTGTTGATTTCATAATTGTAATGAGGGCCTAGACGAGTGGGAGCTCATTGATAAAATGTTTACATTATATGCATTGATATTGAGTTTTACGCATGATCACACATTTTGAATTCTTATTTTATTTATCCAATGTGTAACCGTACGCACAGAATTTAAGTCTACTTTTTTACTAAATTTAATTCAATTTTTTACGACTTTAAGCGTCTTATCTGGAGCTCTGCATACATGCATTAGTAGCATATATTGAAATATATCCATAGACTTTCTTTGGTTATTGAAGGTAAATTACTGCACAAAAATTATGGTTACTCATTAACCAAAAAAAAGTTAAGTCTACAAACACGCGGTTAATTTTGGTTCAGTAGCAAATATCTTACAACGGGGCGCAACTTCTCCTATAACATAAAATTTCCGTTATACGCCGTAAATTTCCGTAGTCCTCCGTAGCATTTCGGAATAACTGTCAATCGACATCATTGTATCATGCATGATAGTATGTTGCTTTGTGCTTGGGTGAAACTCACATCTTGCCATCGCGTTAATTTATTAAACGCATTAATATTTGATTCCATTATGCACTTCGCCTTTTGCACAAGTCTCTCTGCACAAACCTACATACACATATGCAGCATGCAATTAACGAACAAGAATGTTGCATCTGTACACATGCATGATACCATTTAGCAGAATGTAAATAGACATTGGACATCAGGCAAGATGTAAGTGTCATCAAGCATGAAAAGGTGTCTACATACTAATTGAAAGTACTATCAAGAATCATGACACAGTCACAAAGAAGGATGTAATTTTTACCTAAATAGCATTCCATACTTGTCGGCACTGTGTGTTTGCTTAATTTCACTGAAGAACGTCTACTGGTAAATCTTACAAAAAAGTGATAAATAAGACTGAGTAGCAATTTCGGCGTTGCTGTGTAACGTCAAATTTGGCCTTTCAACGAACTTCTTAAAAGCCCATTGAGTTTTAATGAAGAAGTTGCCCGCTTGTAGGTCCGAATGAATTAAATCAAATTTTGCAATTGGCAATTTGAAATAAACAGACCACATTGAACGCATTCACGATATCCAACAGCTCTCTTTGCAAAGACCTATCTAGTGTTTCTTGGCCGTGTAAGATCTATAATTAGAACATCGTCACCTAAACATCTACTAATAGAAGAGAATATTTTGGGGAAACAGATTCAATAAGAGTATAAAACGTCCACGCTCAATAATGTGTAGTTCGTTAAAGATATCACGGCAGTAAAAATATAGCACTTTAAAGAGACCACAATCTGGTGCATTTGGTCAATTGTTGCGTCCGTGGCGGACAATACATTTCTAAAAAGAAAGCGTACAAAAAAGCAAACACAAAGTTCTTCGTAAGCTTGTTTTAATCTTAAAATCACATAATCGACAGTCATTCCAGTCAAATACAATACTAACAGTCAGCACTCTAGAGATCAAAATTGCGGAAATTAACATATAATTCAGGGATATTAAGTGTATCAAGTTCGAATTCCGGAAAAAATAGCCGGTAGACTGGGGCATTAGGTCCCTTACAGGGATAAAAGGTAAATCCCCGCCCGAGCCGTAGCTAATTGATTTATTGCAGTCTTTCTAGTTGCAATTTCTAGTGAGTACAATGCGGCATATTACGGATATTTGCAACATGTCGAAGATTTTCGGAAAGTAGCGAAGAGGTTTTCGTCAGTTAATATTCATGTCCGTGCCGGCCGCTAACTTATCAGAATCAATAAAAAAGAACCAGGAAAAATCGGTACCGATCGCAAATTTCCGGAATTCCGATAAAGCTTCAACATAATTTGTTCTCAAATGATCGCGTACTCGAACGAATCTGTCCCTACGCCTCCAACTCCCTTAAAATCTCATCGGACGAACATTGATCTCAAAATCTATCCTTGACGACTCAAATCATATTTCCTGAATAGTTTGGCCTATTGACGTCCCTGTAATTATAACAATGGTCTTTTGGATAAACAACGCTATGTTGTTGCAATATAATAACAGTTTAAAATAGTTACCGGTTTTCATTTAATAAAATGATTAAGGCATATTCGAGATTTCAGCGATTGCCAATATTTTGCTTTTGTTTCTCATAAACATATGGTGCTTGGTATCTGCTATTGAATCCTATGTAGATTGCAAATATTACATAACCCTTACAGCGGCCGAGCGCAGATATCTGCACTTGGCCGCTAAAAAGAAAAATCTTTGCGCATTAATTTAATTCAAATCTCATTATCATAATGAAAATCATCATCATCGTCGTCGTCGTCACTACCACTACCACCACCAAAATCATCATCATCATCTTCTTCTCCTTCTTCTTCCTCCTCCTCCTCCTCATCTTCATCAACAACAACAGCAACACCAACTTAACATCATCATCAAACAACAATAAACATCGGTAGCATACAATGGGCTTCATCAACCATACATAATTATATGCGTTAAAACACCATAATAGAACAGCATGAAGGAAGCTGTCTATTACTCTTTTTTATTTCCTATACCAATATTATTATTTTTTCGTTATTTGAAGGACTAGTTGAAATCTTCTATAAAAGCCCCCCCCCCCAATAAATAAAATAATAATAATAATAATAACCCTAGCAAACTACAATAAACATAGGTTAGTTAGTATACACTGTGCTTTAACAACCATGCATAATGAATGTTTATGACTTCGGACCGTTGTGATCAAATTTAAAAAAGCAAGATGGTATGTATGCGGCACACAACAAATAGATCATTATAGTTTTATACCTTAAACGTAGTTCATCAAAATAAAGATAAGTTATTATCTATGTAATACTTAAATTAGGTTTATAACGTATGCATATTTGTCTAAAACTTGTGAAATGTGAATCGTAAGCCGACGACAACATTATCATTCGGACCCTTCTCCCCACCTAACAATCGAGATTCAACACCTGTGGAGATCCCGATCTTATTAATGAATAAACCGGTTCAATGATGTCAAGTCAAATAAAACATACTCTCACTATCCACATAATATATATCAAAAAATGTAAATTGATATACCTACTTTACTAAAACTAAACTTAAACGATTAGCAAGAAAAATATATAAGGAAAAAGCAGGCAAAGTAGACAAATTAATTGTAACATATGTTTTCTCAGTCTCCCACTGTTGAACAATATAAATAGTATTTATCGCCACCCCAAAAGGGATCTTTATCACACGTTTGGCTCAACTAATATATAATTGTGACAGGACAAAATGTCAACAATTACCTTGTTAATGTTTTATACATAAGTCCAATCAAAGGTTAACTTCAAAGGAAACTGCGGCATGTTAAAACTGTTGGTTATGACAAAATGTTGTTTAGTACAAATCAGTACAATAGCGTCTGTTATGTGGCCTATACTAATCAAGTTAAATAAAACTTTAATCGCAGAAAAGTTTAGATTCTTTACACCTTTAAGAAAATATATATAACAGTTTTTTCCTGTTTTAACAAAATGATGCATTTAAAAATAAATTATGAAGCATCGCTAGCAATAGTAGAAAGAGAAGTAGAAGGAGAATTATTATAATTAGTAGCAGTAGCAGTAGCAGCAGCAGCAGCAGTAGCAGCAGCAGCAGTAGCAGTAGCAGAATCAGTAGCAGTAGCAGTAGCACTAGCAGTAACAGTAGCAGTAGCAGTAGCAGTAGCAGTAGCAGTAGCAGTAGCAGTAGAAGTAGCAGTAGAAGTAGCAGTAGCAGTAGCAGTAGCCGTATCAGTAGCAGTAACAGTAGCAGTAGCAACAGCAGCAGAAGCAGCAACAGCAGCAGCAGTAGCAGTAGCACTATCAGTAGCAGTAGCAGCAGCAGCAGCAGCGGCAGTGGCAGGGGTAACGGCAGCGGCAGCGGCAGCAGTAGCAGTAAGAGTAGCCGAAGCAGTATCAGTAGCGGCTTTTTGCTTTTTTGTTTTAGAAGTTTTTGTCGTATAAAAAGACCGCAAGGAAGACAAATTAATTGTAACATGTGTTATCTTAGTCTCCGTTGTAATAGTATTTGTTGTATCTACATTTTTCAGTCACCTGAGAGACATGTTTTTATAAGACATTTAATTGTGGACCAAAACATCGTGTATTAATATCAGTGTACCCACTGGGACACCACATGGGGCGAGGATTAACAGATAATCTAGGCCTTCAATTAATAATGCGCTGAGAGGCAAACAATACTATTTCTTACTGATAATTTTAGAATTGGGATGTGTTTGTATCTTATTTGAAATTATCTAGCTTAATTCAAAAACTAATTATAGCCTCATTATTATCACAAGAACGTCATCACATATTCATTGTGCAATATATAATCATATCACCATCACAATATGCCAGAGCGTTAGTATTTATTGTGCATACTAATACTACAGCAACATTTACAAAACTTATAACAAACCAACCACTCAAGATTTAAGTAAGATTGATTTCAATTTATATTATGACATACATTAAAGATCACTGTCAATTAATTAAAAACTAGCTTGATGCTTCGTACTCAGCGATTTAAATAAAAGAAACGTTGCGTAAACATTAATTGGGGTTAATAAAAAAAGTCTGCAATTAAAATAATCAAATTTAAATAATACTAGATTTAGTAATCGTCGCTCAAAATATGTATCAGTTATATCAGTTACTAGGGAATCGATTTGTTTAATCTCCGCAATCCAATAATAATTATGGTGTTTGTATGACAAATAAATAGCTATTCGTCATTGAATGTATGATACTCATAAAAATATTGAAACAATAACCACAACAACAACAACAACATACGTGATTATGTATATATCTTCTTCAGATACTCTGTGTCATACTATCAAAGTTATCCTCATAAGATTCATAATAATAAAATAAACACTATTGCAATCTTAGTAAAAACCAACTTAGCCGTTATGCTAATGATTTTATTTTCAGTATGCGTGTACATTTCAATATTATATAACAACAAGTGTTCACAAATACCTATGTTTAATAATTATTTAAAACATGAGAACCAATGAACGTATTGCATTTTAATAGACTAGTTTTACCGTGTAAGTACATTCATATAAAATCTTTTGAAAATCACACTTGAGATAATGTCTTTGGGTTTTGCTATTTCTAATCGATTTAAACACCATAAAACCACCGTATTTTCTCTTACATTCTAAATTTTCTTACATTTCCTTTTTAAGCCAAAATATTTATTTTTTCATGATTCTAAATTTTGCTTATCTGATGACCCTTCGATCATGCATTTTTACAACCGGATTAAAGTAATAAAACAGAATCATGCCTAAGGGCAATAGACCATTACATTTGCGTACTTGGGTAAATTACCTTGTAAACCTCTAATAAGCAATGGTTCCTTCCAACAGCGTTTGAAATGATATCGTATTAAGAAAGCCAAACGTTTATTGGTTTTACTTTTTATATATTATTTCAATTGATTGCAAAGCTGTTAAGTTGTATTTTTAAAGTAAAGAACAAAGGGAACAACACAATAAAATTATGTACATTGATGTATTATTTCTACTTCAATTAAATAATTGACAAACAAACATAACACACTTGTCTCTAAATATTTTTCGTATTTAAATTTTCCAACACGAAAAACAATATCTTTAAGTGACCGGAAACTTATAATTATTACGGCATATAGTAAAAGCAAAGTTGTCTGAAGCATAAGTAAAATAAAAAATAAAAAATGACACAGCTTATTTTTCCCTCAAGTGTTAATGATAATATGGATAAACAATTAAAAATACATAAAGTCAATTGTGTTGATTACTCGTTATTGAAATATTGCAATGCCAATTATAAGACATCTGATTAAAAACAAAATGTATGGTGGAATACCTAATCTGGAAATACAAACTAATGATACTATTAATGCAACAACAACAATCACATCTTTTCAAGCGCAATCAGAAAACTGCTACAGCTTTGTATTAACAAACATAAATATGTTTGTGCTTATAGATTTAGATAAACTTCAAATCTTTAAGCGTGCTATGAATTGAATATAATTTATATTTACAAGTTTTGCTACTTTGTTGATAACTAGCAACAGCAAAAAGGAAGATACCATTTTTTATCATCTAATTTTATTTATATTTCATTGTTTATTTGTTTATGACCACAAGGATTGTTTGGATAACATAGTGTGTCTAGATATACCGGTACCCTTATCAATATTTTTATGAATTGCAATAAAGCGTAGAAATTAAACAGGCACTAATACAGACACCATTTTTATCGGAATGCGATTATAGTTTCAATAGCAACTCGTAACGCTTTTTGGATTGCATGTGTAATGAATACTTTTAGCGACAAATTGACTTGGTCGAATACTGCATCTTAAACGGATAAATAAAATTGAAACCATTTATTTTCAATATTATCAACATTATTATTTAGTTATTAATACATTAAGCAGCAAACTCTATTAATAAAAAAGATTTGATATAATATCCGAATTCACTGCAAAAATGAGCTGAGCGATAGGTTTTACGGTTGTTGAAATTGTTCATGATGATAACGATGATGACGATGACGACGATGACGACGATGACGACGACGAGGAGGAGAACAACGACGATGACAATGACGATGATGATGATGATGGCACTGATGATGATGATCACGACGATGACGACCATAACGATGTTGTTGGTGATAGTGACGATATGCTGCTGCTGTTGCTGATGACGATGCTGCTGCTGATGATGCGGTGGAGGCGGAGGACGAGGGCGAGGGCGACGACGACGACGACGATGATGATTATAATGATGATGATGATGACGATGATGATGACGATGATGATGACGATGATGATGACGATGATGACGATGATGATGATGATGATGATGATGATGATGATGATGATGATGATGATGATGATGATGATGATGATGATGATGATGATGATGATAACGATGAAAACGATGATGTTGATGAAAATAACGATACTGTAAGTAGTAAATTAACTCATTAATTGTTATTATAATACACAAGCGCATGCTAATGGATCTGTATCCGCAAGGCGGTCAAATGAAAACTCATTTGGTATAAATATGAAAACTTGAATCAAAATATCATAATGCCGAGTGTTAAAATGTGTTCAAATCTAGCGAAATTGTTGCAGTACTTTTCTACCGAAACCAATGCTTAGCCCAGTTATTTTACAAATAATTTCAAAATAACACGATACACGTCAATTGGCTAATAAATACATTTGTAAGTTTTACCTCACTCAAAAACAGTATTTATTGAAGACAGGGCGTCAACAATGTCCGAGTTTCATCAACGTAGCTTAAGTACCTAAAGTACCTTTCCGTTTGATTTATCGCAGGATCCTGGGTCCGCACCCACAGTCTTTTAAAGTGTCTGCATTAAAAAAGATAATAATTGTTGTTTGTAATAATCTTTTACAGCTCATAAAAACATGTAAATCCTCAATTCGTAGAGTTTCAGTATGATTTCATTTATTTAAAAAAAAGACGGTTAACATATTTTATACACACATATATTAGCAGCTATACGCCATATAACATAGGACATACTGTATGTTATAAATCAAAGCGCTGAAGGCACTGAAGTTGTTCGCTGGTGTCGTCCTTGATTAGCTTCTTCGCATTGCATATGCTTATCATTGTGCACAGGCTAATCTTATTTGACGTGCATTAAGCCCCATTTTCCATGAAAACAGCCAATATGTACATAGTTTAATGATAAACACTACACGCTGGTATATACATCCACTGCTAGAGCAGAATCCTTTGTCGTCTGCTGCAGACAGGCAGTGGTAATCGTTCCTAGCAGAGTGAGTTGTGGTTCTTGCCGTACTTAAGTCTTCTAAGCACCTACTGATTTGCATTAATTTCCCATTCTCTTGAAACGCCGACTAATAAAGTGCGATAAACCGCCTTTAAGCACTTGGCACATTAACAAATAAGAACATTCCACACCTAACTCCTAACCGAGAACCGACGTCTTTAATCGCGAAACTATAACCAGAAATTGAATACCGCCAGAAACAACAATGAGCTCACTTCGATTAAAAACGGCCACCGGAAAAACTTTGCGAAACCGAAATTTCGCAAACTTAAGTACCCTTTTTCTTGAAGGTTTGCTTATTTGTGATAAAGTATAAGATAAAAGTCTAACTTGTGATTAATAATTGGTTATTTTTGCTTGTTAAATGCGTTTTCTTCACTATGAACTTTATTTGCAAAGTTGGGGGTCCCATGGGATTTTTGTATTTGCCCATGGGATTTTTCATTATCCCATGGGAATTTTGGTTTCACCCATGGGATTTTTCTCCAGCTTTTTTTATGGGAGAAAAAATTCCATGGGATTTTCAAAAACATAAAACACGTTCGTTTGTGCTTAGTTATCGATTTTAAGCATTGTTAAAGCATTTGTGCTTATTTTCGTTTAATTTACTTTGATAGAAAAAAAATCCCATTTTTTTATGGGAAAAAAAAATCCCATGGGATTTTTTTCTGATTTTTAGAGATTTAGTCATGTAACCTTCAGAAACACTAACATTTAACAAATGATGAGAATTTCTCGCGATTTCAACGCGTTAAATCGTGTTTTAAAAAAATAAAAAAATCATTTTTTTTTCCCATGGGATTTTTTACCATGGGATTTTTTTTCCAATGGGATTTTTTTAAGGTATACGTTTCTCAAAGCTATATAATAATAATAATAATAATAATAATAATAATAATAATGATAATAATAATAATAATAATAATAATTATCGTGCTCAATATGATGAATTTGTACTTTTAAGCGACTAACATTTTTATTCGAGCCGATCGTCGAGTCCGAATGGTGAGTATAAGAGCAATTTACCAGTACAAATAAATCTCACTTGTGTAGAGAACGCTACCGTACTATAAAATAATCTTGATAATAAGTAATATCATTTCTCGACAGAAAATGAAAACAGTATCCATATTGATGTCAGCAATGTCCCCTGCTATGATAAATATTGACAAAATGAAAAACCTTGACAATAATTCCGTGTCGAATACGCATTAGATTATAGCAATCAAATTCATATAAGCATTGATAAGATAATATGCGAAAATGGGTCTTATGTCAAATACGGCCAGCGTAGCTCTATTCCATAATGTCCGGTATTAAGTCACGTCAAGTTTCGTGGTCGAATTATAGCATAATAATCATTTTCACATTACGCGAATCATATGAGTTTCCCTACATATATTGTGTTAAAATTTATGTTGCACTAATGTGCGATGATGAAAAGGGGATTTCGGTAATTCTACATTCGCCCGCCTAGTACCGAAATCCCCATATTTACGCCTTAAAGGGTCAATAGGTCATCGGTATGAATGGTTTTTGACTTCACATGAATGTTAAGGTGCAACAAAATGATATTAATTTTAATTTTTAAGCACTCTTGACAGCATTAAGTTGCCTCTCAGTGGGGATATCGGTAATTCTACACTAGAACTTAAACGCGCGCCGGTACCGAAATCCTGCTGTACAAACCTTCAAGTGTCAACAAAATTATTATAGTGTTTTTTTTCATTAGCAACCAGTGACATGTATTATCTCCCATTCGGTTACTTCTTTTGGAAAATAATTAGCGGGGATTTCGGTACTGCTACATTCGTACGCCCAGAGCCGAAATCACCCATGTTTACGCCAATCCCCCATATTACGCCTTAAAGGGTCTATATGTCATTATGTTTGGGTTTTGGCTTTGCATTAATGTTGATTTGTACACAATCATATTAGTGTTAATCATTTAAACACTCTTATCAGAATATTTTTTCCATTATTAAATAGTTTATTAATGTGAAAAATGTGTAAACGAATGTAAAAAAGGTAAAATGTACATTTAAAACATTGGTTACACAAAAGTATATGTAAATATAACATGACATAGTAATAATAAGTCTTCAGAAAGTATTTTCCAAACAAATCTGATGAAACAAATGATATCGTACTACCTTATTTACAATATGCTATACACTTTTGCAATTAAGTTATCAATGTTTAATCAAAGCATAAATCAGCATATGTTGCCTCTTAGCGGGGATTTCGGTAATTCTTAACAAGCACATAAACCCGCGCCGGTACCGAAATCCCAGCTGTACAAACCTTCAAGTGTAAAAAAATACTGATTTAGGTTTAATTGAAGGGAACAATAGTATTTTTGGCCACCAAAAAGCACTTCCGCGTCAACAAAACGATTGAAATTATGTCAGAAACCCAGCTTTTCATTGTATATATTGCAATACACCATCGGCCGCCGAGAGCGGAATACTGCGCTTGGCCGCTAAACAATGTGGATTGCATCAAATTAAATGTCAATTTTCGATTTTATTACAAAAATAAACACTGCCTTTTTATAAATATTTCAAGCACGTACACTTAACAAAAAAATCGATATATCTTTATGTAATGTAGAAAAGTAAAGCGCTTTATATATAACAATGTTTTATAATATCTCTCTGGTTGAGAAAAAAACTAAACAAAACCATGTAGATCATATAATATGTTTTCATAATTAAAAAAAAATATTTAATGATGCACGTGATGTTTTATAATTGATATAAGTTCACGTGCCATTGAACGAGTTAAGGGAGAGATGCGAATTAAATTACACATAATAAAAAACTGATACTATACTGTCAGCTTGATTAATAAATTGTGTTCCATCGCGCCAATATATTCATTGTTCCATGAAATTTTGTATAAAAGCAAAACGATTGAAATTATGTCAGAAATCCTGCTTTTCACATGAAATGATCTTTAACACTTTATTTATTCCAATCAGGTAAATAACAAATACAATAATAGGGGAAGTCTATACTGTGTATTAGAAACTTGTTGTGGTGATCCCTATCTTATCCGCCCAATACACATCCACCTGGCTACTGTACAGAAAAAATTAGATTTACTTCCAAAATAACTGATTTCATTAATTGCTAACTTGTTGTCTACATTTTAAATTAACAACGATAATGGATCAACATCACCGTTGCACAATTATAAAGTTCACAGTAATCTGTACTTTAAATAGATAGCCTAATTAAAGACGGTGCTAATAAAGAACAAAGCGTGAATGTGGATATTAAGAAATTAGATCCTTTTTTGCATGACACTGGCAGTATATCATTTTATCTTATATAAATAAGCCACATTTAAGACATGGATAAAATTAAAATAAGACACATTTGCATCTTTCATTTCTTGAAAAAAAAATAAGCACGCAGTCACATATAAATAAGATACATTGAAGACACAGAAAAAAATAAATAAGACACATTTGCATCTTTCACTAAATTATCTTAAAAAAACATGTGAAACTGAAGAAAAACATTTATTACTGACACATTATTCTAAAAGTCGACTGACAACTTAAGTTCAAAGAGGGATTTACAATTAAATAAGATCCATTTTCGCATGATGCTGGTTGTAGAGCAAGCAATACATTTCTTACTGACACATTATTCTAAAAGTCGACAGGCAACATAAATTCAAAGAGGGAACCACAATTAAATAAGATCAATTTTCGCATGATACTGGTTGTATAGCAAGTAGTCACAAATTAATTACAGCTTGCATTAGTTGCAATAATTTTGTTAAGTGCGCGTGCTTCTGAACGTTGCGTTAAGCGAGAGTGTTGTCATTTTGTTAGTTTTATATTTTGGTATTATGTATGATTATTGCTTGTTTTGCATTTGAAATAAACGCTTTCTGGCAAATAAGCATCGTCTTAATTTTAATACAAATAATGAACATTTGACATACAAAATGTCCAATAACATACCGGCAATAACATTATATATATGTTAATTTCTTTGCATGTTTATACCGAAATTATAGCCGACATCGGCAGTTAGGGAAATTTTGTGACACACTTTAACACATCAAACATGCATGATAGTTCTTTTTTTATATGATATTCCCCTGGTTGCTTACCGGTGTATTGGTGCAGTTGATAACCCCGCCGGGACTACAGTAGGGTGCTAATACACACGTGTATCGTGTTCAATACAATCGTCTTAGTTTTAATACAAATAATGAACATTTGACATACAAAATGTCCAATAACATATCGGCATTAACATTATATATATGTTAATTTCTTTGCATGTTTATACCGAAATTATAGCCGACATCGGCAGTTAGGGAAATTTTGTGACACACTTTAACACATCAAACATGCATGATAGTTCTTTTTTCATATGATATTCCCCTGGTTGCTTACCGGTGTATTGGTGCAGTTGATAACCCCGCCGGGAGTACAGTAGGGTGCTAATACACACGTGTATCGTGTTCAATACCCGATCCATGCTACAACGTGTAAGAACGGGAATTTCGGTAATTTTACCTTTTTAAGCTTGCGCACCTCTTATGGGCACATATCCAAATATAATTTAATTAATTAGTTTCCTAATCAGCATCATTTCACTAAACTACATGCAAATTTGTAGGTAGGCTTAAAAAAAAATAAACCGATTTTTTCAAAACCACCCTCACGCTCGGCTTTTGTCCAGTTTATGTTCACCCCTGGGGTATTTAAAAGTACATAATTCATTCAAATTTCCAAATATGGGCATGCAGTTAGTGTGTACAGATGCAGTAAAGGTGTTTAAAGTTTAAACAAGATGAAAAAAGTATTCTTTTACAGACATTTATTTTTTACAAATTTTAATCTATGGAATAGCGCCATGAAATGTAAGTGATTTCAGCCAAGTAAAAATTGGGTCGGTTAAAAACAAAGTGTCATAAAATTCAAAATAGTATCATTTAAGTTATATTTTAAACTAAGTTTTTATAGAAACACTATATACAGCAAAAATACCAAAAAATAGACAGATTTACCGTTTACTTTTTGAAATAAAAATAAAAATGCAACATGCATCATTCGTATTTTCAGCAGTAAATTAATCAATTTAGCCATAACGTTGTTTTAATTTTAAAATTGAAGGATGTGCATACAATTTTCAACATATTTAACAATAAACATAGCTTATGTGCTATATTAAATCAAATTACGTTAGAAAAGAAATAAAACGCGTCGCAAAAAGTATGCGATGTCGGCAGGAATCGAACCTGCGCGGGAAAATCCCAAAAGATTTCTAATTCATCGCCTTACCCACTCGGCCATGACAACTTCACATCTGTGTAACCTTAAATTAGATATATATAAGTAAACAGGTAAAAAGGCTCGCTCGATCTTTGAAGAAATCGCGAAATCGTATTTTTCAGATGATAATTGGATCAAAGTCAATATTTATAGTGAAAATAATGTAATCTAAATGAATAAGTTAAACATATATCAAAATTCGAAGTTTGAAAAAAATAAAATGCAACTCTCGGAAAAAAACGATCATTGAAGATCGGCAATGGCTTATGTATGAAGTGAAAGGACAGTTGAAAGTTTCCATTTTGCACGTTAATGATTCTGATAATATGGTGACAAAGGCAGCAGTCCTATGTAGTATTGTGTTTGACCGGAGAGTAGCGTGATCTGTGTCGGTGTTGGGCGCTCTGAGGGCGCAATCCGGCTACATAGGTACATAGGAACCTCTTGTGGCTATAGTCCATGGATCGGGTTCGGCAGACAGGGAACATGTAAATTTTTATATGTATGTTTTATATCTTAATTACCTAAACGTATATTTATCCTGGTTACTTATTTACTGAGGTTTGAGTTAGTCGCAATGATTGTAGATACGTTGTACTATATTTAGTAAGTATTTGGAGGGCGAGTGGCACGGGCACGCGCTTTATTATCACTTATGCAAGGAACGCGTTTCGTTTATATACGTATTTTTGATATTCCGATAGACTTAAGGGAGGTAACTTATTCAAGTAAAGCGCGATATTTTTTGCGATGCCTTTTTATAACTCTTGTTTAATTAATTACATACGAATATACAGCTAAATTTAAGATGATTTTTACCAGAAAAAAGTTTCGGAGAAAGATATATTGAGATTTTGATATTCCATAGAATGCGAGTCTCCATATATATTTTCTATTGCAGGGGAGGTATTTTAAAATTTCTAAAGTCTCCGAATTGGTCTTTGTTGTATCTATTTACGTTTATTTTCAAGCTAATGGCGATTAAAAAATTAATTATTATTAGTATGTGCTCACATGGATATTGGTACGGATATATCGTGTTCATATAACTGTTACTACATCCATTTCATTCATCATTCAGGTCGGGCTACACAAATCTCGTGAAGAGGCCAGTAGCCTAGGACCTGTAAACAAACTCTCATACACACACTCTTCACTCATCGTGGCGCTTTCGCATGTCTGAGGCGATATATAATACTGTATTCGCTGGTATTTTCGGTTGATATGTTTGATTGCTTAGGACGCAATGAATATAGTGTATTTATATTTAATCGAAGTGAGCTCATTGTTGTTTCTGGCGGTATTCAATTTCTGGTATAGTTTCGCGATTAAAGACGTCGGTTCTCGGTTAGGTGTGGAATGTTCTTATTTGTTAATGTGCCAAGTGCTTAAAGGCGGTTTATCGCACTTTATTAGTCGGCGTTTCAAGAGAATGGGTAATAAATGCAAATCAGTAGGTGCTTAGAAGACTTAAGTACGGCAAGAACCACAACTCACTCTGCTAGGAACGATTACCACTGCCTGTCTGCAGCAGACGACAAAGGATTCTGCTCTAGCAGTGAATGTATATACCAGCTTGTAAACGCCATTGGCCAGTCTAGTGTTTATCATTAAAATATGCACATATTGGCTGTTTTCATGGAAAACGAGGCTTAATGCACGTCAAATAAGATTAGCCTGTGCACAATGATAAGCATATGCAATGCGAACAAGCTAATCAAGGACGACAACAGCGAACAACTTCAGTGCCTTCAGCGCTTTGATTTATAATATGCATTATGTCCTATGTTATATGGCGTATAGCTACTAATATATGTGTGTATAAAATATGTTAACCGTCTTTATTTTTTAAATAAATGAAATCATACTGAAACTCTACGAATTGAGGATTTACATGTTTTTATGAGCTGTCAAAGATTATTACAAACAACAATTATTATCTTTTTTAATGCAGACACTTCAAAAGACTGTGGGTGCGGACCCAGGATCCTGCGATAAATCAAACGGAAAGGTATATTAGGTACTTAAGCTACGTTGAAGAAACTCGGACATTGTTGACGCCCTGTCTTCAATAAATACTGTTTTTGAGTGAGGTAAAACTTACAAATGTATATGTTAGCCAATTGACGTGTATCGTGGTATTTTGAAATTATTTTTAAAATAACTGGGCTAAGCATTGGTTTCGGTAGAAAAGTACTGCAACAATTTCGCTCGATTTGAACACATTTTAACACTCCGCATTATGATATTTTGATTCAATTTTTCATATTTATACCAAGTGAGTTTTCATTTCACCGCCTTGCGGATACAGATCCATTAGCATGTGCTTGTGTATTATAATAACAATTAATGAGTTAATTTACTAATTACAGTATCGTTATTTTCATCAACATCATCGTTATCATCATCATCATCATCAACATAAGCATCATCTCATCATTATCATCATCATCATCATCATCATCATCATCATCATCATCATCATCATCATCATCATCATCATCATCATCATCATCATCATCATCATCATCATCATCATCGTCATCATCATCGTCATCATCATCGTCATCATCATCATCATCATCATCATCATCATCATCATCATCATCATCATCATCATCATCATCATCATCATCATCATCATCATCGTCGTCGTCGTCGTCGCCCTCGTCCTCGTCCTGCTCCTCCGCCTCCACCGCATCATCAGCAGCAGCATCGTCATCAGCAACAACAGCAGCATTATCGTCACTATCACCAACAACATCGTTATGGTCGTCATCGTCGTGATCATCATCATCAGTGTTATCATCATCATCATCATCGTCATTGTTATCGTCGTTGTTCTCCTCCTCGTCGTCGTCATCGTCATCATCGTCGTCATCGTCATTCTCATCATGAACAATTTCAACAACCGTAAAATCTATCGCTCAGCTCATTTTTGCAGTGAATTCGGATGTTATATCAAATCTTTTTGATTAATAGAGTTTGCTGCTTAATGTATTAATAACTAAATAATAATGTTGATAATATTGAAAATAAATGGTTTCAATTTTATTTATCCGTTTAAGATGCAGTATTTGACCAGGTCAATTTGTCGCTAAAAGTATTCATTACACATTCAATCCAAAAAGCGTTACGAGTTGCTATTGAAACTATAATCGCATTCCGATAAAAATGGTATCTGTATTAGGGCCTGTTTAATTTCTACGCTTCCATGCAATTCATAAACATATTTTTAAGGGTACCGGTATATCTAGACACACTCTGTTATCCAAACAATCCTTGTGATCATAAACAAATAAACAATGAAATATAAATAAAATTAGATGATAAAAAATGGTATCTTCCTTTTTGCTGTTGCTAGTTATCAACAGAGTAGCAAAACTTTTAAATATAAATTATATTCAATTCATAGCTCGCTTAAAGATTTGAAGTTTATCCAAATCTATAAGCACAAACATATTTATGTTCGTTAATACAAAGCTGTAGCAGTTTTCTGATTGCGCTTGAAAAGATGTGATTGTTGTTGTTGCATTAATAGTATCATTAGTTTGTATTTCCAGATTAGGTATTCCACCATACATTTTGTTTTTAATCAGATGTCTTATAATTGGCATTGCAATATTTCAATAACGAGTAATCAACACAATTGACTTTATGTATTTTTAATTGTTTATCCATATTATCATTAACACTTGAGGGAAAAATAAGCTGTGTCATTTTTTATTTTTTATTTTACTTATGGTTCAGACAACTCTGCTTTTACTATATGCCGTAATAATTATAAGTTTCCGGTCACTTAAAGATATTGTTTTTCGTGTTGGAAAATTTAAATACGAAAAATATTTAGAGACAAGTGTGTTATGTTTGTATGTCATTTATTTAATTGCAGTAGAAATAATACATCAGTGTACATAATTTTATTGTGTTGTTCCCTTCGTTCTTTACTTTAAAAATACAACTTAACAGCTTTGCAATCAACTGAAATAATATATAAAAAGTAAAAACAATAAACGTTTGGCTTTCTTAATACGATATCATTTCAAACGCTGTTGGAAGGAATCATTGCTTATTAGAGGTTTACAAGGTAATTTACCCAAGTACGCAAATGTAATGGTCGATTGCCCTTAGGCATGATTCTGTTTTATTACTTTAATCCGGTTGTAAAAATGCATGACCGAAGGGTCATCAGATAAGCAAAAACAGGGCCAAAATCTGATAAAATAGCGCTGTTTAACTGACTGTACGAAAATCCGTATGTCCGAAAATTTAGAATCATGAAAACAAATATTTTGGCTTAAAAAGGAAATGTAAGGAAATTTAGAATGTAAGAGAAAATACGGTGGTTTTATGGTGTTTAAATCGATTAGAAATAGCAAAACCTAAAGACATTATCTCAAGTGTGATTTTCAAAAGATTTTATATGAATGTACACACACGGTAAAACAAGTCTATTAAAATGCAATACCTTCATTGGTTCTCATGTTTTTAATATTTATTAAACATAGGTATTTGTGAACACTTGTTGTTATATAATATTGAAATGTACACGCATACTGAACATAAAATCATTAGCATAACGGCTAAGTTGGTTTTTACCAAGATTGCAATAGTGTTTATTTTATTATTATGAAGCTTATGAGGATAATTTTGAAAGTATGACACAGAGTATCTGAAAAAGATATATACATAATCACATATGTTGTTGTTGTTGTGGTTATTGTTTCAATATTTTTATGAGTACCATACATTCAATGACGAATAGCTATTAATTTGTCATACAAACACCATAATTATTATTTGATTGCGGAGATTAAACAAATCGATTCCCTAGTAACTGATATAACTGATACATTTTTTGAGCGACAATTTGAAACTAAATCTAGTATTATTTAAATTTGATTATTTTAATTGCAGACTTTTTTTATTAACCCCAATTAATGTGTACGCAACGTTTCTTTTATTTAAATCGCTGAGTACGAAGCATCAAGCTATTTTTTAATTAATTGACAGTGATCTTTCATGTATGTCATAATATAAATTGAAATCAATCTTAATTAAAGCTTGAGTGGTTGGTTTGTAATAAGTTTTGTAAATGTTGCTGTAGGATATGTATACACAATAAATACTAACGCTCTGGCATATTGTGATGGTTATATGATTATATATTGCACAATGAATATGTGATGATGTTCTTGTGATAATATTGAGGCTATAATTAGTTTTTGAATTAAGCTAGCTAATTTCAAATAAGATATAAACACATCCCAATCCTAAAATTATCAGTAAGTTATAGTATTGTTTGCCTCTAGGCGCATAATTAATTGAAGGCCTAGTTTATCTGTTAATCCTCGCCCCATGTGGTGTCCCAGTGGGTACACTGATATTAATACACGATGTATTGGTCCACAATTAAATCTGTTATAAAAACATGTCTCTCAGGTGACTGAAAAATGGCTGTGTAGATACAACAAATACTACTACAACGGAGACTAAGATAACACATGTTACAATTAATTTGTCTTCCTTGCGCTCTTCTTATACGACAAACACTTCTAAAACAAAAAAGCAAAAAGCCGCTACTGCTACTGCTTCGGCTACTCTTACTGCTACTGCTACTGCTGCCGCTGCCGCTGCCGCTGCCACTGCCACTGCCGCTGCCACTGCCGCTGCCACTGCCACTGCCGCTGCCACTGCTTCTGCCGCTGCCACTGCCGCTGCCAGTGCTGCTGCTGCTGCTGCTACTGATAGTACTACTGCTACTGCCACTGCTACTGCCACTGCTACTGCCACTGCCACTGCCACTGCCGCTGCCACTGCCGCTGCTGCTGTTACTGATAGTGCTACTGCTGCTGCTGCTTCTGCTGATGTTGCTACTGCTACTGTTACTGCTACTGATACGGCTACTGAAACGCTACTGCTACTGCTACTTCTACTGCTACTTCTACTGCTACTGCTAGTGCTACTGCTACTGCTATTGATTCTGCTACTGATTCTGCTACTGATTCTGCTGCTGCTGCCGCTGCCACTGCTGCTGCTGCTGCTACTGCTACTAATGATAATAATTCTCCTTCTTTTTCTTCTCTTTCTACTATTGCTAGCGATGCTTCATAATTTATTTTTAAATGTATCATTTTGTTAAAACAGGAAAGAACTGTTATATATATTTTCTTAAAGGTGTAAAGAATCTAAACTTTTCAGCGATTTAAGTTTTATTTAACTGGATTAGTATAGGCCACATAACAGACGCTATTGTACTGATTTGTACTAAACAACATTTTGTCATAATCAACAGTTTTAACATGCCGCAGTTTCCTTGGAAGTTAACCTTTGATTGGAGTTATGTATACAACATTAACAAGGTATTGGTTGACAGTTTGTCCTGTCACAATTATATATTAGTTGAGCCAAACGTGTGATAAAGATCCCTTTTGGGGTGGCGATAAATACTATTGATATTGTTCAACAGTGGGAGACTGAGAAAACATATGTTACAATTAATTTGTCTACTTTGCCTGCTTCTTCTTTATATATTTTTCTTGCTAATCGTTTAAGTTTAGTTTTAGTTAAGTAGGTATATCAATTTACATTTTTTGATAGATATTTATTTGGATAGTAATAGTATGTTTTATTTGACTTGACATCATTGAACCGGTTTATTCATTGATAAGATCGGGATCTCCACAGGTGTTTAATCTCGATTGTTAGGTGGGGAGAAGGGTCCGAATGATAATGTTGTCGTCGGCTTACGAATCACATTTCACAAGTTTTAGACATATATGCATACGTTATAAACCTAATTTAAGTATTACATAGATAATAACTTATCTTTATTTTGATGAACTACGTTTAAGGTATAAAACTATAATTATCTATGTGTTGTGTGCCGCATACATACCATCTTGCTTTTTTAAATTTGATCACAACGGTCCGAAGTCATAAACATTCATTATGCATGTTTGCTAAAGCACAGTGTATACTAACTAACCTATGTGTATTGTTGTTTGCTAGGGTTATTATTATTTTTTATTTTTTTTTATTTGGGGGGGGAGGGCTTTTATAGAAGATTTCAACTAGTCCTTCAATTAACGAAAAAAAATATTGGTATAGGAAATATAAAAGAGTAATAGACAGCTTCATTCATGCTGTTCTATTATGGTGTTTTAACGCATATAATTATGTATGGTTGATGAAGCACATTGTATGCTACCGATGTTTATTGTTGTTTGATGATGATGTTAAGTTGGTGTTGCTGTTGTTGTTAATGATGATGATGAGGAGGAGGAGGAAGAAGAAGAAGAAGAAGAAAAAGAAGAAGAAGATGATGATGATGATGGTGGTGGTGGTAGTAGTGACGACGACGACGATGATGATGATTTTGATTATGATAATGAGATTTGAATTAAATTAATGTGCAAATTTTTTTTTTTAGCGGCAAGTGCAGATATCTGCGCTCGGCCGCTGTAAGGGTTATGTAATATTTGCAATCTACATAGGAGTCAATAGCAGATACCAAGCACCATATGCTTATGAGAAACAAAAGCAAAATATTGGCAATCGCTGAAATCTCGAATATGACTTAATCATTTTATTAAATGAAAACCGGTAACTATTTTAAACGGTTATTATATTGCAACAACTTAGCGTTGTTTATCCAAAAGACCATTGTTATAATTACAGGGACGTCAATAGACCAAACAATTCAGGAAATATGATTTGAGTCGTCAAGGATAGATTTTGAGATCAATGTACGTCCGATGAGATTTAAAGGGAGTTGGAGGCGTAGGGACAGATTCGTTCGAGTACGCGATCATTTGAGAACAAATAATGTTGAAGCTTTATCGGAATTCCGGAAATTTGCGATCGGTACCGATTTTTCCTGGTTCTTTTTTATTGATTCTGATAAGTTAGCGGCCGGCACGGACATGAATATTAACTGACGAAAACCTCTTCGCTACTTTCCGAAAATCTTCGACATGTTGCAAATATCCGTAATATTCCGCATTGTACTCACCAGAAATTGCAACTAGAAAGACTACAATAAATCAATTAGCTACGGTTCGGGCGGGAATTTACCTTTTATCCCTGTAAGGGACCTAATGCCCCAGACTATCGGCTATTTTTTCCGGAATTCGAACTTGATACACTTGATATCCCTGAATTAAATATTTATATCCGCAATTTTGATCTCTAGAGTGCTGACTGTTAGTATTGTATTTGACTGGAATGACTGTCGATTATGTGTTTTTAAGATTAAAACAAGCTTACGAAGAACTTTGTGTTTGCTTTTTTGTACGCTTTCTTTTTAAAAATGTATTGTCCGCCACGGACGCAACAATTGACCAAATGTACCAGATTGTGGTCTCTTTAAAGTGCTATGTTTTTACTGCCGTGATATCTTTAACAAACTACACATTATTGATCGTGGACGTTTTATACTCTTATTGAATTTGTTTCCCCAAAATATGCTCTTCTATTAGTAGATGTTTAGGTGACGATGTTCTAATTATAGATCTTACACGGCCAAGAAACACTAGATAGGTCTTTGCAAAGAGAGCTGTAGGATATCGTGAATGCGTTCAATGTGGTCTGTTTATTTCAAAAAGCTATGTGCAATGTTTAATGGGGATTTCTATCAAATTGCCAATTGCAAAATTTGATTTAATTCATTCGGACCTACAAGCGGGTAACTTCTTCATTAAAATTTAATGGGCTTTTAAGAAGTTCGTTGAAAGGCCAAATTTGACGTTAAACAGCAACGCCGAAAAAAATGCTACTCAGTCTTATTTATCACTTTTTTTGTAAGATTTACCAGTAGACGTTCTTCAGTGAAATTAAGCCAAAATTACATCTTTCTTTGTGACTGTGTCATGATTCTTGATGGTACTTTCAATTAGTATGTAGACACCTTTTCATGCTTGATGACACTTACATCTTGCCTGATGTCCAATGTCTATTTACATTCTGCTTAATGGTATCATGCATGTGTACAGATGCAACATTCTTGTTCGTTAATTGCATGCTGCATATGTGTATGTTGGTTTGTGCAGAGAGACTTGTGCAATAGGCGCAGTGCATAATGGAATCAAATATTAATGCGTTTAATAAATTAACGCGATGGTAAGATGTGAGTTTCATCCAAGCACAAAGAAACATACTATTATGCATGATACAATGATGTCAATTGACAGTCATTCCGAAATGCTACGGAGGACTACGGAAATTTACGGCGTATAACGGAAATTTTATGTTATAGGAGAAGTTGCGCACCTTTGTAAGATATTTGCTACTGAACCGAAATTAACCGCGTGTTTGTAGACTTAACTTTTTTTGGTTAATGACTAACCATAATTTGTGTACAGTAATTTACCTTCAATAACCAAAGAAAGTCTATGGATATATTTCAATATATGCTACTAATGCATGTATGCAGAGCTCCAGATAAGACGCTTAAAGTCGTAAAAAATTGAATTAAATTTAGTAAAACAGTAGACTTAAATTCTGTGCGTACGGTTACACATTGGAAAAATAAAATAAGAATTCAAAATGTGTGATCATGCGTAAAACTCAATATCAATGCATATAATGTAAACATTTTATCAATGAGTTCCCACTCGTCTAGGCCCTCATTACAATTATGAAATCAACAGCACTTTAACGTTATTATGAATAACAGACCATCTTTACAACAGTCGAAAAGCCGAACGTTTTCCATTATCTGGTCCTTTTATCGCAAAAAGTCTGCTGTAACCCGGCAATTGTCATGAGCTCTTCTTAGACTATAAACCTAAATGCGGATGTGCCAAAAATTATATTTACCTGAAAAAAAAGAATTAATAATAGACTTTAAGGCTGGATTATTTTAGAGTGTAAACCAAGATTTGCTGAAAAGTTATCTGGAACTTTGCATGTATGTTGAGAGGAAATCGATTACATAATTTCAAATTTACTAGAGTACTTTTATATTGCACCACATAAAATGCTATAAAACTATAATATTGAAGTGCACATATAAACTTTATTATAGATGGGTAGGTATTTCGTGTCAATCTCTTTCACATATGAAAGAGCTGTTGGTCATGCTGCTTTAAGTACATATAGATGCATGACACAATTTAGATTAAGCAAAATAAAACACTAGGTATTTGCCAAGAGTCAAATATATACGAGCAGTAAGAGCGTAATCGTGCACAGCGAGACTGACTCATGTAGAATTGAAACTCTTATTGCTTTCTTTCGAAATAATTTCATGTGTCCGATCTAATATGCAATATGCCCGGTGTTTTTTTTGCGGATTAATGTTCCGTTTTAGATCCATAATTAACGAATGCCTCAATATTTTCAAAAATTAACAGCGCAATAATGTTCACCGACATTTTTTCATACAGATTGGATATAAATATTATAGAGCTTAACAAAAATACATTAAGCCCTGTTCTCCCGGCACACGTGCTGGACACACAGGTGGTTAGCGTGTGGCTATGATAATAATTAGTGAAAACATCTTTTTGAATGATAAATAATCATATTAAAACGAAAAATCAAATTTTCTATAAAAAAAAATCACTATCGTTTTATATATAACAAGGTATCCAACTCGAAATCATCCGAAAACGGGGTGCATCGTTGTGAGCAGCCATTACTAAATTAATTTTGCAGCGATTTTCATGACCCGGTCTTATTCAACGCAGAAATGAATTTCCTTTTAGGAAATGTATATATATTGTTATATTTCTACACATGCTGGGTCAAATTTTAAGAAATAAAGCTATACATAATTCGCTTGACCCAGTTGTGATCGATCAGACCGTATTTATGAATGAAATCTCCTGTTGTAAAGACACAACTCCGCATTGGAGCAATGAAATCACTCGTGTGTTTAAAATGTCAGTTGGTTGAAATGTATGTAAACAAAGGTTTGAAAATGCGCTGGACAGTTAGTTTTGATGCATAATTCTACGGCAAGCACGGTAAGAAAGTTTTTTTCATACGTTTTATTGAATTATGGTATCGAGGTTCGTGAACTTTGCAGGGAAAATGCCCTTTTCCCCGTGAAGATTTCAGTCATGAATACTGTCTGATCGATCACAGCTGGGTCACGCGAGTTGTGTATCGTGTTATTTCTTAAAAGTTGACCCAATATTTGTAAAAATATTGCAAGACATATACATTTCCAGAAAGAAAATTTATTTCTGCGTTGAATAAGACCAAGATCGTGAACATCGCTGCAAAATTGATGAAGTAATGGCTGTTTAAAACGATGCATCCCGTTTTCGGATGATTTCGAGTTGGATACCTTGTTGAATATATATTTAACTTATTTTTTTTTAAGAAAAGTTGATTTTTCGTTATAATATGATTACTTATCATCACAAAATATGTTTTCACTAATTAGTATTATAGCCACAAGCTAACCACCTGTAGCTGGACACTTAAAAAACACTATACAAATTCAAGTACTTATGCACTTTATTGATTGTAAACAATGACGGTTGAAATCCGTGCGTGGGAATTTTTCTGGTAACCAAGAGCGACGTCAACGTTCATGACAAACCTGTTTATATGACATTTATTTATTGATTTTTTCCAACTTGATTCAAAATTATGTTTTATGGTATTTTAATACATGTAGATGAAGTAGTTGTTTCCTCAACGAGGAGTACACTAGTTGTACAGTACTAGACACGAGTACTTGTAACTTTCAGGTTTCTCTTTATACCACAGACATTATATAGTCATAAAATGATAAATATGTGTTTATAGATATTGTAATTATAGCATGGTAAACAGACTAGAGAAATCTGAAAGTTTCACGCACAGGTCTGTGGCAATGGGGGTTTGGGCTACTTTATAAATATGAGGTCGATATGCAATGCACATCGGTAGATTACGTCTACTGTTATTATTTGGACTAGGGAAGGGCCACAATTCCAACACATCAGCCCCGTTATGTTCTGAATAAAATGCATGTATAATTTCTTGAGTGCCAATTGCATCTTACAAATATCAATAACATTCACGGCAGTCAATTCATTGTGTAAACCTACTGGTCTTCATGGCAATAATGAACGTATTTAGTTTAATGGAGATTATATAACGAAGGGAACTAATTCAGCTTATTCAGTTTACTTGTCAAAATGATTCGGATGTTTTCGCTTTTTTTTTCCGAAAAGTAATTTATTCAACATACGGAAAATAAACGCGCGCCACCTGTTGTCATAATTTAGTAACTTGCATTCTGCTTACTGCCTGTTGCTAACTTCCGTTGTTAATGACGCTTAGTGGCAAAACCGATTATGACTGGTTTCAGGAATAATGAACACACAAACATTGGATAGTAACCAAGCATGTTGAAACAATCATCAAGTATAACCGATAGAGAACAAGCCTGTTGGAACTGTCATGAAGCATGTTAGAATAAACATCACGCATAATGTAAATATTCATCATGATGATGTAATGTTGCAGCAATCATCAAGTATAAACGAATAGACAACAAGCATGTTGGAACTGTCATAAAGCAAATTAGAATAAACATCAGTCATAATGTAAATATTCACCACGAATGATGTAACTTTTACCTAAATATCCTTCCATAGACATGTGTGTTACTAAAATAGACATAGAGATTTGAGCATTGGGAGTGACCTAATCATACTGTGCTTTAGCAGTATTACGGAATACCGTTAGTGCCATCGTGGTTACACATTAAAATCCAGAGGGCGAGAACGCGAGAACGCGATAGTACGATGGCGACAATGTGACAATGCGATGATGACAGGGTGACAATACGATGGCGACAATGCGATAGTACGATGGCGACAATGCGAGAACGCGATAATACGATGACGACAATCAGACAGTGCGATTGACGACAGTGCGACAATACGATGGCGACAGTGAGATAGTACGATGGCGACAATACTACAGTTCGATAGTGCGATAATACGATGACGACAGTGCGAAAATACGATGACGACAGTGCGACAATACGATGGCGATAGCCGACAGTGCGATAGTACGATGGTGCCAATGCGATAACGCGATAGTATGATGGCGGCAATTCGAAAATGCGATGGCGACAGTGCGACAATACGATGGCGACAATGCGATAGAACGATGGCGACATTGCGATGATACCACGGCGACAGTACGATATGACTATCGCATTGTCGCCCCCGTACTATCGCACTGCCGCCATTGTATTGTCGCACTGTCGCATTGTCGTCATCGTACTTTCGCGTTCTCGCATTCTCGCCCTCTGGATTTTAATGAGTAACCACGGTGGCCCTAACGGTATTTTGTACAGTAATGTGCGTAAAATCTGGTTTGGAATAACAATTTATATGCCGAAAACAGATGTTGAAAACCCGACTTTGTTTTATAAGTAGTATTCTAAATATACAATGAGTTTTCCGAGCATTAAATAAACATATTTAAATAAAATTCATGTTCGTATCGGTTGAAGTTCTTGTTAATAGTAGAAGCAAAGAACACAATAAAACGCTGATTGGGCTTACTAATTGAGGCAAGAAAAAACACATCGCGCTATTATATATAACATATAACGCGCATCCGCAAAGTTCGAGCGCCCGTTCTCGGTGCCGTACGTTTCCGGTGAAAGTTTCGCACAGGAGCTACCGAGTTTGGATATGAGACCACGAATCATGGCTTGACTTTATATATCAGTCAGCGTAGAACCTGACCAGACTGCGCGGTTTGGACAAGCTAGGATGGACCAATTTGGCCCGCATATGACATAAGACCCATTTTCGCATGACGCGGGTCATCTGACCTTTATAATGTGTATATAGCTTGAATGGAATTTGCACATAGTTTTTGGCATGGACTTATTGTTATGTTAATGTGTTGCACGCTTTCAAAGGCAGAGGGCATATATAAGATCAATTATACTACGGAGTTCATTTTTCTGTTGCAAAATGAAATGCAATAAAGATTGTTACTCAGCGGTGTGTACAGTATGACAGCGTTGTCTGTCTGCGATGCATTTATACTGGTTCTAAGCTGGCATACTCACCAATTGGACTCAACCATCTGCTCGAACAAGAAATGATAAGTTCTACTAGCATAAACCTTTAATTGTAACTCATTTTAAAAATATTCATGTTATTTATATTATTCAATTTATTATTCAAAATTATAATTATTATTTCCTTTATTGTTGTTTTTTCGCATTAAGAAACTTATTCGGTAACGAAACTGAAAAATCCCATTGGCAAAAAATTCCATGGGTGAAAAAATCCCATGGGAAAAAAATCCCATGGGATTTAAAAATCCCATGGAATTTTTTTTTTTTTTAAACACGAATAAACGCATTAAAATATCGTAGTTGTTCATCATTTCATAAAATATGATGTTTCTGAAAGTTTCATGAATAAATCTCTCAAAATAAGAAAAAAAATCTCATGGGATTTTTTCTCCCATTTTAAAATGGGATTTTTTTATTACTATATATTTTTATATATAATTGGCATAAAATCAAAATACAGTCCTTAAATAACGTTAAAATACTTGCAAACGCAAATAAAACACGTTTTTTTAAAATGTTCAAAATCCCATGGGATTTTTCTCCCATTTGCAAATTATGGGAGAAAAAAATCCCATGGGTGAAAAATCCCATGGGAAAATCGAAAATCCCATGGAAAATGCAAAAATCCCATGGGAACCCCAACTTTGCTTATAAATTTCATAGTGAAGAAAACGCGTTTTTTGAGTAAAAATAACCTATTATTAATCAACGATAAGACTTTTATCGCATACTATGTCTCAAAGTAGCAAATCTTTAAGAAAAAGGGTACTTAAGTTTGGCGAAATTTCGGTTTCGCAAAGTTTTTCCGGTGGCCGTTTAAATATAAATACACTATATTCATTGTGTCCTAAGCAATCTAACATTTTAACCGAAAATACCAGCGAATACAGTATTATATATGACATCGGTCTATATATCGCCTCAGACATGCGAGAGCGCCACGATGAGTGAATAGTGTGTGTATCAGAGTTTGTTTACAGGTCCTACTGGCCTCTTCACGAGATTTGTGTAGCCCGACCTCAATAATGAATGAAATGGATGTAGTAACAATTATATGAACACGATATATCCGTACCAATATCCATGTGAGCACATACTAATAATAATTAATTTTTTAATCGCCATTAGCTTAAAAAATAAAAAGTAAATAGAGACAACAAAGACAATTCGGAGACTTTAACATTTGAAATTACCTCCCCTGCAATAGAAAATCATATATGGAAACCTCACATTCTATGGAATATCCAAAAATCTCCAAGATATCTTTCTCCGATTTTTTTTCTGGGTAAAATATCTTAAATTTAGATGTATATCCCGTATGTATATCCGGAATACCAAAAATACGTATATTAAACAACAACGACCGTTAATGCATAAGGATAATAAAGCGCGTGCCAGTGCCATCGTCCTTCAAAACTTACATAATATAGTCAAAGTATCTACAATCATTTCGACTAACTCAAACCTCAGTAAATAAGTACCAGGATAAATACATATTACGGTATTAAGGTATAAAACATTACATATAAAAATGTTCATGTTCCCTGAATGCCGAACCCTCGCCGTCAGCAGCTGAAGCGTAAAAGCGTCGCGACCGAGGGAGAGTCGCCCGCAGAAGATTTTCCACCTACATATTTAATTATATAGGGGAACTTCTGGTGTGGCTCTGCTAATTTCCAGCTGAGTACGTCACCATCGAGCCGGACGTGTTCTACATGCTGGTTTTGCGGTTATCTCCTTCTGGTAAAAATCATCTTAAATTTTAGTGTATATGGTATGTAAATGAATTAACAAGATTTATAAAAAAAGCAACGCAAAAAATCTCGCGTTTTACATTGAATAAATTACCTCCTTAAAGCCTACGGAATATCAAAAATTGTCTACAAAACAAAACGCGTTCCGTGCATAAGTTATAATAAAGCGCGTTGCACGTGCCACTTTCCTCCAAATACTTACTAAATATATAAAAGTATATACACTCATTTGCGACTAACTCAAACCTCAGTAAATAGTAACCTGGATAAATATACGT